>NW_025395871.1:0-2043 GCF_016433145.1 Gracilinanus agilis | reverse complement strand
ACATATATTATATATGCAATATATTATATTTATATTTTAAGTATGACATAATTTTCCAATTTTATTATTTCATCTAATTTTGTATTAATTTTTATCTTTGCTCAAAAATATATAATCTTTCCATAGGGAGATGATTCAATAATGATTCCTACATCACTAATGATGTCTAATGTCTTTAAAATCTAATCCACTTCATTTTTCTTATGTTATTTGGTGGTCACCAGATCCAAATACTTCTCGACTAAACTCCTGAAGAAAGTGTTCATTATACATGTGTGAGGCTTCCATATTGTCTATAAACCTCTTGATGGTTTTTTACCAATGACTTATTTCCCAACATATTTTTTCTTTCCTTCCTTATGCCCACGCCAGAATTAAAGTCATAAAGTATTAACATGCATAAATTTATTTTGGAAGCTTTTAAACAAATTTTCTTTGTCTACTTTTTCCTATCACCTTTTTTGCAAGAGATATAAATGCATATGCTATAATTATTTTCATCATTTTCACAAAGACATAAATTACATTATAAATAAGGATTCATCATTGAAAGAAGGTGTTTTTATGACTTTAGTGTCCCAATCCCCCCACTCTTAATCCATCCAGGGAACACTGAGCTCCCATGGAGTAAATAAGTCAAGTATCCTCATAAAAGTAACTTAGGACTTAGTTTGGCCCTCACCACCAAGAATTCATTTCTAAAGTGAATCAGAAATCTAACCAACTGTAGTGACAGTTCAGATATTAACTCATATCTCTTAGTCCTCTTTTTATCATTCAGAATCTGACAAATTGGAAGGTAGCATCCCAAAGAGTAGAAGAACTGAAGGGGCAGAAATTTTTGTTATCCTACAATGACAGGCTCTATTTTAAAGGTTCATGAAGTTCATCCTCTCCACTCTGTTTCAAGGCAGGACTTCATTGCCAAAATTGGACTGAGAGTTAGGACATTTGGGCTCTAGGCCACGCTTTTATATTAATTAGCTTTGTGACTTTGGGCAAGTTAATTAATCCCGATGAGGCCATGATGTACTCATTTGTAAAATATGGAAGTTGAAATTGGATGACCACTAAGGTCCACTGCAACTCTAACACCCCATGATTCTATATGCAGAATATTAAGTTAAGTATTTTCTTTTATAATGGTCACTACCAAGTTAACTTTAAATATAAAATATAAATGTACAATCTCATTCCCCTAGACATCTATAGGGTTTTTCCCCTAGTTTATTTTTTAAATTGAAGGTAGTTCTGCATGTGCAAATGAAATGGCTATTGCATTTAATCAGTTGAACTTGATTCTGAAATCTTCTATCCTTGACTAAAATACCAAATTATTAGTTATTTAAGTAGGTATGCTAATCGTTTGACATTCTCAATTTGACTCAATCAGTGTACACCTTATTAGTATAAAGGATTTTTTTGACTTTTTTTTCAAACATTTATTAATATTCATTTTTAACATGGTTACATGATTCATGCTCCTCCTTTCCCCTTCACCCACTGCTCTCCCCCCACCCATGGCCGATGCACATTTCCACTAGTTTTGGCATGTGTCCTTGATCAAGACCAATTTCCAAATTGTTGGTAGTTGCATTGGTGTGGTAGTTTCAAGTCTACACCCTCAATCATGTCCACCCCGACCCCATGCGTTCAAGCAATTGTTTTTCTTATATGTTTCCTCTCCTGCAGTCCTTCCTCTGAATGTGGGTAGCATTCTTTACCATAAATCCCTCAGAGCTGTCCTGGGTCATTGTATTGCTGCTGGTACAGAGGTCCATTACATTCAATTTTACCACAGTATATCAGTCTCTGTGTACAATGTTCTTCTGGCTCTGCTCCTTTCACTCTGCATCTGTTCCCGGAGGTCTCTCCAGTTCGCCTGGAACTCCTCCAGTTTATTATTCCTTTTGGCACAATAGTATTCCATCACCCGCATATACCACAGTTTGTTCAGCCATTCCCCAATTGAAGGACATACCCTCCTTTTCCAATTTGTTGCCACCACAAAAAGTGCAGCTATAAATATTTTCATACAAGTCT
>NW_025395870.1:0-3245 GCF_016433145.1 Gracilinanus agilis | reverse complement strand
CTCTCTCTCTCTCTCTCTCTCTCTCTCTCTCTCTCCCCACCCTCCTCTCTCTGTCTCTCTCCCTCTCTCCATCCCTCTGCATCCACGTAGGTCCTGCCAGCAGAGGCAGGACCTGTGGTGGACAGAGGGTTATGGAAAGGGGCCCTCAAATGGGTCAAAGCTGCCAGGTACAAGAAGGAGGCCAAGGTGTATTGAACTGATTCCGTTCCCTTTAGGAAGAACAGATGTTGCAGAGTTACTGGGACAAGAATTTCTTTTTTTAAACAAACAAATGAAAATAAATTGCTACCTCACAGTGTAGAAGGGGACATCTGAACTGTGGAAGGAGATCCCAGGCTCCTTTATGCACACTTTCTCTACCTCTAACGAGGTTTGAAATATTTGGCTTGGGGCCTTGGGCAGGCCAGCAGCCCTCCAAGCTGGTGAGCTGCATAATTGAGGCCCCACGGAACAATGGCAGGCCCTCTGAGCTGAACTTCTCATAGGAAGGAAAATGACAGGCAGCGGAGGGACAGAAAGAAAGGAAGGCTTTTATGGGGTGTGATGGGGGGTGGGCAGGGGAGTCAGCCAAGAGCCCACACCCCTCCTGGAGCAGCCGGGCTGAGGAGAGGCCATCCCACATAAACTCATCGGAGATCTAAGGACTTTTTCAACTCTGAAATGCCATGAATCTCTAAGCCTGCTGGGTCTGGGCCCAATCCCACCAGGAAAGCTGGAGGAGGGAAATAGCTTCTTAAAGAACAGACTGGTTTATTCTGGGGTATTTCTAGTCCCCTCCTCTCTGTTCTACACAAAACCCCCTCCTCAACCAACCTTCTTCAAATAAGCCACTGCTGGTTCTCTCTCTCCTAATCAAGTTTGTTTTTTTTTAATTAAGCCTTGAACACTATGGCCTCTGTCTCTTCTTCTACAATTGCCCTAAAACTAGCCGGCTATAGGTAAACTGGATTAACTATAGCTTGCTCCTCCAATACAACCTACCTCTGGGAATTTGTCCACAGTGTTAGCACCTCCTGGAATTCCCTTTCTTTCCATCCCCATCCAGTGAAATACTACCAGTCTTTCCCCATGCCACTGCCTCCATGAATCTCTCCTGTTTCATCCCCCAAATGACAAGGAATCTCTCCTGTTTGAAAGTCAATGGCTCTTAATAGGACCCTAATCACACACTACTGTAAAGATTTATTTGTACATCTATCTCGTCTCCCTCCACTGGACTACAAGCTCTTTAAGGGCAGGAATCTTGCCTTCTGTCTCTGGCTCCTCCCTGGGGTCCATAGCAATGGTCCTGTATCTAAGAAAGTTATCCAATGTTCCTTGAATTAAACAGGGGAGAGGAAAAGCCCACAACAGACAGTTCCTAAAGGGGAGATTAATAAGTAATCCAGACTACTGAGTGGACAGGGGTCAGCCAGAGAAAATGGAGAGATCACAGGCAGGGTTAACCTTGTACTGGAGACTAATCCATCTTTTGGATGCCATTTTGTTCCATATCGTACTCAAAGTAGAGCAGGAAAGACGGAGGTTAGACCTAAGGAGGAATCACACCATCGAAAGGACCCTCTCTGGTCATCCAGAGCCTTCATTCCTCTTCAGGTTCCTCTCCTCAATCTGGACTTCCCTGTCACTTAATTTTTATTTTTTTTACTTTTTTAATTATATGTAGAAACAATCTTCAACACTTATGATCTAACATTTTGTAAATCCAGATTCTCTCCCTTCCTACCTCCCTCACTCCCTTTCTAAGGAGGTAAATGATCTGATATAGGTTATTCCAGTGCCGTCTGCACGCAATACATATTCCCACATTTCTCATGCTGTGAAAAAGGCAAATAGAACATACAGGAAAAAACTCAAGAAGGAAAGAAAGGGGAAAAGGGCATGTTTTGATCTAGATTTCTTTCTCCAACCTGCCTCAGCTGTCTTCTCACTCTGTCCCTTCTTCTCCTTGGTCAATTCCATCATCTAGAACCTCCATTTTAAGGAATGCGTCCAGGTCCACCATATTGACTCCTCCATTCCTCTCCAGGTTCCAATACAGACTCTTCATCCCCATGAGGGTGCCTCCAATCCCCCTCTGCCCCTAGTTTATCAGTTCCCTTTTCTCCCACTAGAATGCCCTCTGGGAGGGCAGGAACTATCTCTGTTTTCTAGCACCTATTATAAGGCTTGGCAATTTACATTTAATACTATTTAATTATTATATATTATATATAATAATGACATATGATGATATAATGATGATCTATTATATAATCTATATAATTATATTGTATGTTATATAATAATATTACATATAATAGTCAATAAAATAATATATATATAATTACAACCCTTATCTTTTGCCTTAGAATCAATACTAGGTATCTACTTGAAGATTCTTTCCTTGAAGAAACACTCTCTCTTTCAGTCTGTACCATTACTATTTCAGAGGTTTGTCTACCCCGAGTATTGCTTTTTCCAGTGAGGAGGCTGAGCTTCTGGGCCTGAGATGAAGATCATGAAGGAAAGGAAGGAAAAGAAGAAGAATGATCCCTTCATCCCTTTCTCTCCCAGAAGCTACCTTCACCCTCGAGGAGATCACTCAAGGCAGAACATTTTTCCATAGAGAAACTTTGAGACCCACTGCCAGAACCTCTCTTAGAAGGAGCAAAAGCCCCTGAGATTGGCCTTGAGGGCCCTAAGCCAAGAGTCAGTCACGGGTCGGTCATGTCAGAGAAGAACTCCGGGGCAACATGCAAGCGGCGGCGCCCTCTCTCATTTGCTGGGTGACTTTGGACTAGTGGCTTAGCCTCTCTGTACTGAGAGTTCCCATCATCGGTCTTGCAGTCCACAGTTTTTATTCGTATATTGGCACTAGTGCCTGTGCTGCTTTGTAAGCTTTCCGGAGTCATCTTCGCCCATGCAGGATCCTGAAAGTGGCGATGATGCCCAGGGACCAGCACACAGGGGTCGCTTTAGAATTACTGCAGTAAGACCTGCTCCCACCCCATCTTCATCTAAAACATATTCACTTATTCCACAGGCTTTTACTGAGAAATTACTGGGACCTTGAGCTAGGCATTGGGAGAGAAACAAAGAGGTGTGAAACATAATTCTCTACCATATGACTTGACTTCTCAGTGGGTGTGGGAGAAGGTGGGAGGGAGGAAGAGAATTTGGGACTCAGAATTTAAAAAGAAAAGAATGTTTAAAATAAAATTCAATAATAATCTAATTATATATTTTATAGCATAATATATAAT
>NW_025395869.1:0-2320 GCF_016433145.1 Gracilinanus agilis | reverse complement strand
CCCAGCTCTGACATCCCCTGTTCTAAGCTGGCTCCCAGCCCTGACATTCCCTGTTCTAAGCTGGCTCCCCTCTGACATCCCCTGTTCTAAGCTGGCTCCCAGCTCTGACATTCCCTGTTCTAAGCTGCCTCCCAGCTCTGACATCCCCTGTTCTAAGCTGGCTCCCAGCCCTGACATTCCCTGTTCTAAGCAGGCTCCCAGCTCTGACATTCCCTGTTCCCTGGTATCTGTGCAGCGGGTCCGAGGAGGCCCAATGGCCAAAAGGAAGTCTGCCCCCTGCTCTGAAGGGCCAAAGGGCCAGGCCTGCACTCCCCCCAGTGGGGGCTGCGTCTCTGAGGTAGAACTAGGCCCCGCTCCCAGGGTGGGGCCCGCAGGGCCAGGAAAAGGGAAGTGGGATTCCTGCAGCGAGCTATTTTTTTTCTTTTGGTTCACCCTCCAGCCAAGATGCCAATTCACGATTCCCTCTGGTGCCCCAGATTAGGGCCCTGCCTTCCCCCAACTGCTCTCCAGGGCTTCACTCCTGTCACGCACCCCCCAAATGCACACAGAGGTCTGGGAGGGGTGGGAGAAAGAAGAGGAGGTTGGGGGGTCTGGGGAGAGGCCAAGCACCCCCACCTCCCTGGGGGAGATGGGGATAAACTTTCCTGAGATCCCAAGCAAGGGCTGCGCCCTGCAAAGAGGCCGCCTTGCCAGGCTCCTTTCTCTGGGACTTTGGGTCTCTTGGTCCATATCCCAACCCATGCCTCCATGACTGTCTGGGAGTTCTCCTCCCTTCCCTCCCCGACTCTGGGGCTACCAACACCTCCCCCTTTCATCCCTGCCAAGCCCGGCAGCTCACCCCTTCCCCACTCCACCACCCTGACTCCATCCTCTTCCTCCCATCATCTCCCAGACATTCCTTTCACTCTGAGGCACTTCAGTCTCCCCTGGGAGAAAAGCTGGTTTAGGAACTGAGGCTGGGGGGCTGGAGGGGAAGGAGAAAGAATCCCCCCCCAGATGTCCAGGCCTCCCCTGCTGAGGAGAGGGAGAGCCCCCCAGAGGGGGGAAGCCAGGGGAGTGGGGACCAGAGCAGAGGAGGCAGCGCTGAGGATACAGAAGCCACTGAGAACTTTCCAAATATTTACACTGGGAGATGGATCGGGGATCAAGGCCTCGGCGGGGCTCTGCCAGGGAAGGGACGGACAACCTAGTTATTTTGAGATCATTCTTCTGGCTGGTTCCAGGACAAACTTTGCCTTTTCTCGGCTGTCTCGCCTTTCTGGGGGCAGCGACTTCGTGGGGTGAAGCCCGAGGTCAGAGGGTGGCAGAGTCTGGCGAGCCAGATGCCGGGGTCCCGGGGCAGCCCCTCAGGAGACCAGGCTCCGCTCCCTTGGCCAAGTCCCCCCCAGACCACCAGGGCTGTAGCCCTGGGAATGTCATCCACTTCTGAAGCTGGGAGGGCCCTTGGACACTCTTCTAATCCCTTCATTTTGACTAAAATTGGGCAGAGACTTGGCCAGAGTCACACGGATGTAGCGGAGAGTTGGAGATTTGGTCCACGTCTGACTTCCCAGATTAGGGGTTCAGGGCCTGGCTCTGCCCTTCCTCCCACGCCCCCTCCGCCACAGCTCCCCTTCTTCACCCCACCCAGCCTGGCAAGAGCTGAGGCCAGGGTTGGGGGAACAAGGGCAGCTGCCCTTGATGGGGGGCTCATCCTTGGTTTGTGTTGGGAAAGGGGTAACTCTGGACCTTAACAGCTGGCGGCCCCTTGGGTGGGGCCCGGCACAGGCAACAGAACACGTGCTGGAGCCTTCGGAACACGGCCTTCCGGAAGAGGATGAAAACCCAGGGGTCCAGGATGGGGTTGAAGGCAGAGAATCGGAAGGCAAGGAGGTCTTCCCGATCATCTTCCTCAGGTGTGATGGCCTGCTTGAAGCCTCGAATCTGGGGGAGGCAGGAGGAGAGGGAAGAGATTAGTGGGGCCTGGGGAGCCCTGGACACCAGACCTCCCACTCTCTACTGTTTCTCAAACTGTCCTTTGGGGACCCAGGAGTCCTAGTTCCCAGTCCCCAGCCCCCCTGGGCGCCATCCTTCTCGAACTAAAGGCGGGCACCCTCCCATCCTCCCTAGGAGTCAAACCCACGTTGCCTTCCCTCCCCAGAGGCAGATGGGCACCCCAGAGGTCGAAAGAGCACCATGTTGAAATTGGGAAGGAAACGGAGAAAAGATCTCACCATCCACCCCATCTACAATCAGGAAGGGGAGCCCCAGGGCGCAAACGCTGTCCCCAGGGTCAAGGGGAGGCAAAATGACAAAAGCGAGTCTTAAAGCTGGATCTGCT
>NW_025395868.1:0-2312 GCF_016433145.1 Gracilinanus agilis | reverse complement strand
TCTTTGTTGTCTTGCTGCAAGGGAAAGATGTACTAATAATTTTTTTTAAGTTCTCTTGTTCATTTCTTCACTTCTAACTAAAGCATATATAAGATAGCAATTTTAAAACCAGTCGCTGCAATCCCAAACTAGTTTTTTCTCAAATGGTGGTTAGGTAGGAAATATCTTCATAGAAGGCTAAAATGTTTGTCTTCTGGACTTCAAGAGAAGGGTATTTCCATTAACATAAGGGACTTTGTAAATTTTTGCCAAAGGAAAAAACTAGCTTACCTTTGTGAATCCTTTTATTAGTATGCTTGTGATAGAATGGTAAAAAAAAAGCTTTTATAGAAGTAAAACTTCAAGAATTTTTCCCATTCCTACTTACTCCAGTAGCATTTTTGGATAAACTACCACGTCTAATTTTTTTTCTGAATCTGCTGTGATTTTATGTAGCTTAAAGATCCCATTCACTGATAAATTGATTACAGAATGAGAGCAAAGACAGAGATTTCACTCATTTCATTCATCAGCATCATTAAAATTCTCATGACAGAGCCAGTGGGAGTCAATATAATAAAGGTCAAGGAGAAACACAGTCAAATTCCCCCAGTATAATTATGTAAAATATGAATATTTTTCATCGTACGCTAATGCCTAGCACAATAGACTAGGAGTTAGGAAGAATCTGACTTTAAATTCTGTCGCAGACATTAGTTATGAAACAAATGGCAAATCACTTACCTTCTCTGAGACTCAGTTTCTTCTTCTTTAAAAGAGATGACATAAAAAAGAAACAACAGAACAAACATTAAAGGTCATATCGCTGATGTGATATATATATATATATATATATGTATATATATATATGAGATTTTTCTGAAACATCTATCTTTATGATTATTTTCATTTTTGCTTTTGTTGTTTTATCTTACTCTTATTATTTGCATTCCATGATGATCAGATTTTAAAAACCTAGGATGTTATTATTCTTTAATGTTTGATATTCTGGGAACTATTGCATAGGGAATGAGAATATTAAAAGTAGTAATAATAATTACCATCATTGTTTTCACTGTTATCATCAGTTCATTCTTCTGTTTCTCATTGGAGTTCAAATAGCAATTGTTCTGGAGAAAGTTGATATCCTCTTTATTGTGATTTTATCTGGATTGAGGATGATGATTGAAAGGATGAAAACCTTGGTCCAAATGATCATATATCATAGGTGATTGTCCTTTCTATGTTGCTCTACCTCCCCTTTCAGACTTTCACTAAAATTGTTTTTAGTTATTTTTTTTGCCAAAGGAAAAAACTAGCTTACTTTTGTGAATCTTTTTATTAGTATGTTTGTGATAGAATGAAAAAAAAAAAGCTTTTATAGAAGTAAAACTTCAAGAATTTTTTCCCATTCCTACTCACTCCAGTAACATGGGGATGAGGTTGTAGTATAAAAATATAATCACCTCTTTTCTTTTTCTTCTCTGTGACTTCTTATCCAATTCCTTGTCACCTGATTTCTTTTTCATCTTATCTCAAGTGAAGTAACACACATAAAGCACCTTCAAAACCTTAATGAACTATATGTTAGTATTGCTGTTGTTGGTATTATTAATACCACTACTTTTCGCCCCATCTCTCAGAAAGAACTTACATTTTTTAACCCTTCATTGTGGCACTTATCTACTCTGTACTATGGGGACACAGGCTGAAGTGAGATAAATGATTTCTCCAGGCAATTTAGGGCCTCATCTATCAGTTCCCACACAATTATCTCCTGACTTCCCTTGGCTTCATTTCTAATTTCTGCCTGCTCAAAGTCAAGTCTGCACCAAATTACTGATCTGATGTATCAAACTGAAGACCTCTTGAGTATAGTTTTTGAGAAGATTTTTCATTCAGAAATCTTTAGTTGTGCCAAATTTTGTAACTTGTTTTAAGAAGCCTTTTAATGTAGAGGATTGTCTTCTTGCCCCACATATTGAAATCAAAACTAAATCTATCAGTAAGAGCCTTAATATAATGTTTCAAGTAAGTGACCTAGAATAAATGATTTTTCAGTAAATAAAGTTATTTTTCTTAAAATTTAAGCTATTTATTTGAGCACTGGGCAAATTTATAAGCAAGTTAATGTAATTTTATTATATAAAATAAGAATTTGCCGACATCTGCATTAATGGATTTCTAAATACCATGAGAAGAGTTAACCTTTTAAAATTTAGAAAAGTAGAGGAACATTTCCAGGTGTTAGATACAAAAATTGAGAGAAAGAGAGAAAGGGAGGGTGAGAGAGAGAGAGAGAGAGAGAGAGAGAGAGAGAGAGAGAGAGAGAG
>NW_025395867.1:0-5773 GCF_016433145.1 Gracilinanus agilis | reverse complement strand
CTGCCCCTAGGCACCGGTTTTTGTCTTGTTTTGATTTTTTTTTTTTTACCTCTTTTTGTAACCGCTCTGCTTAACAGTGACTTGTACATTGTAGATGCTTAATAAATGTTGATCGAATGACTGGCTGTGTTGCTTACTTAGTAGCTGTGTGATCTTGGACAAGTCAATTCTCTGCACCTCAGTTGGCTCATCTGTAAAATGGAGGGGTTGATCTAGAGAGCATCTATGGAACTGTGGAGCCAATTTTAAATCCTTGGTTCCTCCAGATCCCAACTTGCCTCTTCTAGGAATTCATCTCCAGGCCCATAAAATGGCGCCTTTCATTCCATTCTATGAAATTCCTCTTCTCTTATTGATAGTAATTCACTATTTCTATTTCTTGTAATAGTAAGAGGCATTTTTATAGCTTTTTGAGGTTTGCTGTACATACTCTACAGACATACATGAGCAGCTAGGTGGCACAGTAGCTAGAGCACTGGGCTTGGAATCAGAAAGACTCCTCTTCCTGAGTTCAAAGCCAACCTCAGACACTTATCAGCTGTGTGACCCTGGGCAAGTCACTTCCCCCTGTAAAATGAGCTGGAGGAGGAAATGGCAAAGCATTTCTGTGTCTGTTCCAAGAAAAGGACACAACTGAAATGGCTCAACAACAACAACAGCATACATTATGATCTCATTTGGACTTCCCAACAGTTTGGGGAGATAAACTCTAGATTCTTCTCCTTATTTTACAGAGGAGGAAACTGAGAGAGGTGAGTGACTTGTTAAGAAGTCCTAGAACCAGTATTTGAACTTCTGGTTTCTCCTGTTTCTTTCTTTTGTTTGTTTGTTTTAAACACTTATCTTCCACCTTAGAATCAATACTATTCCACCGTGAGATAGTTCTTGTCATGAGGAGAGGTTTCCTTCCATCGAGATTGGCTTTACCCATCACAGATGGGATCCTCTCTCTGGTCTTCCTTCCAGATGCCCATCTGAGCCCTTCTTGAACGCTCCCAAAGATGGGTAACTCAATACCTCACTGACTTATCCTTACTCAGACAGCCTTGACGGGAAATTCTTTGTATCAAACTAACACCGACCTCCTGCATTCTGTTCCCATTTCTGCCCTTTGGGCCAAGCAGAACAACCCTCGCCCCTCTTCTTCCCCTCCTGGCTGTGTTTCTGATTTTCTGACTCACCAGGACTCAAGTATCTTCTCCTCTTGGACTCTTCTTCAGTGTTTTAGGCCTTGTCGCCCAACACTGGGCCGCCATGTTTATTCCCTTCTACCACTCGTGAGTTCTGTCAATGGGCTTCTGTATTGGTGAGAACTTAAGGCCATGTTTCATTCCCCTCCTTCTGAGCTGAATTTCCATATCACCACATTCCCTAGCAGCTACCTCCTCTCCCACTGCACTTCCTTAACAATTCCCTTTATGTACCATCTTCCCCCATTAGAATGTCAGCTCCTGGAAGCTGGGACTACCTTCCTTTTGGTCTTTTTGCTTCTATTTGCATCCCAAGTGCTTAGCACATTGCCTGGCACACAGCGTGTGCTTAATAAATTCCTGTTGCCCTGACTTCTTTCTACAAGAGAATTCCTCAGTTCCTCGAAAACATAAGGATTATCCTTCCTCAGACATCCATAAGGAAGGAGAATATCTTATTTTTCTTTCTTGGAAATGGATAAACATTCATCTCTCAACTATTCCTACAGTGACTAGGACTAAATTTTGGCTTTTCAAATTTTCTTTAAAAATAGGATGGATAGTTCAGGGAAGGAGAGCCAGGACTCCAGAGTCCTGGATTCAAATCTGACCTCAGACACTTCCTAACTCTGTGATCCTGGGCAAGTCACTTAATCCCCATTGTCTAGCCCTTAACACTCTTCTGCCTTAGAACCAATACCCAGTATTGATTCTAAGATAGAAGGAAAGGGTTTTAATAGAAAAAACAAAATAAAATAAAAATATGATGGATATTGGGACTGCTAGGTAGCACGGTGAGTAGAGCACTTGGCCTGGAATTGGAAGAACTCAGAGTTCAAATCTAGTCTCAAATACTTCCTAGCTGTGTGATCCTGGGTAAGTCACTTAACCCCCATTGCCTAACCCCTACCAGTCTTCTATTCTAAAAATAAAGGTAAGGGTTTGGGTTTTTTTTTAATTGTTTCTTGGAGACTTTTATTTTATTTTATTTTTAATTTATTTAATTGATTAATTAAGAAACTTTTCCCATGATTACATGTTTCCCTCCCCTCCACCACCCCTCTCCTATAGCCAACAAGCAATTCCACTGGGTTTTACATGTGTCATTGATCAAGACTTATTTCCAGAAGGTAAGAGTTTTAATAGAAAAAATAAAAATATGATGGATATTGGGGCTGCTAGGTAGCACGGTGAGTAGAGCACTTGGCCTGGAATTGGGAGAACCGGAGTTCAAATCTGGTCTCAAATACCCTGTGTCACCCTGGGCAAATCATTTAACCCCATTTCCATAGACCTTGATGCTCTTCTTTCTTAGAATTAATATGAAGACAGAAAAGGTAAGAGTTTTAAAAAATATGATGATTATCCAGATCTTCATTTGAAAGAAATAAAATTAATTTTAAAATATGATATATAGAACACGACACTTAAACTGGGGTTTGACCAGCACAGAGAATGTTGGGACTCTCACCCTACTTGGGTCAGATGGTAAACATCTGTGAATGTAGCCTAAATTTGAATTAGCTTTTTTAAACAGTATTTATTAATTACCTTAGAGAGTCCAGGTCCTAGATTCAGATCTGACCTCAGACACTTCCTAACTGTGTGACCCTGGGCCTTAATAATACTATAAATTAAGAGGGGCAGTGGATAGAGTACTAGGCCTGGAATCAGGAAGACTCATCTTCCTGACTTCAAATCAAGACTTAAATACTAGCTGGGAGACTCAGGATAAATCATTTCACTCTGTTGGCCTCAGTTTCCTCCTCTGTAAAATGAGCTGGAGAAGGAAATGGCCAACCACTCCAGTATCTCTGCTGAGAAAATCTCAAATGGGGTCACAGAGAATCACAAATGACTGAACAACAACTAAGTGTTTGGTGTAGCACTAAGTGCACAAATATAATAAAATAAATATTCTTATCTCGTTTGATCCTCACAACAACCCTGAGAGGCAGAAGCCATTATTAACCTCATTTTACAGTTGAGGAAACTGAGGCAAATAGTTGAGTCATTTGCCCAGGGTTCACAAAGCTACTAAGTGTCTGAGGCTGGATTTGAACTCAAGAAGATGAGTCTTCCTGATTCCTAGCCCAGTGCTCTGTGCAGTATGGCACCCTCTAGCACCAAGCCACAGCACGGCATCATAAAGAGCCAGCTATTCTCCCCACTTTCCAGATGAGGTAACTAAGGCTCAGAAAGGTGGGGACATTTGACAAAGGCCATGCAGACACTTGCCTTCTGACTCGAAGACCAGAGCTCTTCTTTCATCAGCATACCATAGTGGCTGCCTAGATTCAACAAACATCCCTAAAATCTGTTTTTCATATGAACTATTGGCACAATCTTCTCTGACCCTTGTTATCGTTGAGTTGTATTCAGTCACATCTGACTTTTGGTGACTCCATTTGAAGTTTTCTTGGCAGAGATATTGGAGTAGTTTGCCATTTTCTTCTCCAACTCATTTGACAAATGAGAAAACTGAGGCAAACAGGATTAAGTGTCTTATCCAGAGTCAAACAGCCAGGAAGTGTCTGTGGCTGGATTTGAACTCAGGAATCTACTTGACTCCAGGCCCCACATTCTATCTACTCTGCCACCTAGTTACCCCCAGTCTGTTACTGTATAATTGATTTTTTTTACCTAGATCCAAGACTTCTATTTTTATCCTTGGGAAGAACGGACAAATCATATGAAACAATTCAAGAAACAAATGTAAACCAGCAAAGAATTAAAGGGCAAAATGAATGGTACAGAAAAGAAATATTTCATAGCCTGGGAAGGTGAGATCACTATAGGAAGGGGTCAGCTGGGAGGACTTGTTAGAGAACAGAAGATTAGACATGGCCCTCTGCATTTGGCCAAGCGTATCAATGGTGCTAAGGCTACATCTACATGGTCAGTGGAGTGGACTGTGGTCAGGATGACTCCACTGTCTCCAAGGCAGTACAATATGAAAGACAGATCCGGTCTTCAGGGACCTTCGTTAATCATGCACCCAAATAGTACCATGGACAACTCAGAGCATACTGGGAACTGATCTGCAGAGAAGTCCAGAGACAAAGGCTAAGGGATCTTCACTGTGACAGAGACCCAACTCAGACACTGACTCATAAGTCACTTTGAAAAAACACTTTCCCTTGCTAGGATCAGTCCGAAGATGAGTTATAAGATTCTTCCTCACTCTGACATTCTCTATTCTAAGATCTCTCCCAGCTCTGACATTCTCTGTTCTAAAGTCTCTCCCAGCTCTGACATTCTCTGTTCTAAGGACTCTCCCAGCTCTGACATTCTTCTCTGTTCTAAGCTCCCTCCAAGCTCTGACATTCTCTGTTCTAAGATCTCTCCCAGCTCTGACATTCTCTGTTCTAAGGTCTCTCCCAGCTCTGACATTCTCTGTTCTAAGGTCCCTCCCAGCTCTGACATTCTCTGTTCTAAAGTCTCTCCCAGCTCTGACATTCTCTGTTCTGAGGTCTCTCCCAGCTCTGACATTTGTGTTCTAAGGATCTTCCTAGTTCTAACATCCTGTGTTCTAAGCTCTCTCCCAGCTCTGACATTCTCTGTTCTAAGCTCTCTCCCAGCTCTGACATTCTCTGTTCTAAGGTCTCTCCCAGCTCTGACATTCTCTGTTCTAAGGTCTCTCCCAGCTCTGACATTCTCTGTTCTAAGATCTCTCCCAACTCTGACATTCTCTGTCATAAGGGCACTCCCAGCTCTGACATTGTGTTCTAAGACCACTTGCTACCCTAATATTCTGGAGTCCAAGGTCATTTCTGGTTCCATCATTCTATATCTCTGTGCATAATAGGAAGAAGACAGAATTTCCTATCAGAGTGTTAGGATTCAAATCCTGACTTTGCTGTTTTTTCCTTATGTGACCTTGAGTAAGGCACAACTTCCTCCTGGGATTTAGTTTCCTAATCTGAAAAATGAAATGATGCAAATGGATGTACTCAACAATGGAGAGTTCTTCAAATCCCTTTCCACCCTAAAATTAGCCCATGAACTACATCCCATGCAAGAGTATAATTATTACCAAGTGCTCCCATTTCCCAGATGGGAACATAGAACCAAAGACTACACACACACACACACACACACACACACACACACACACACACACACACACACACACCACCACTATGGCTTCTTCCAGTTACAAGTTGCTTCCACTCCTCTGTATCTTTCCCTCACTCTGTCTCTCAGTCATCTCTGTATCTCTCTCCCTCACATCCCCCTCCTTGGGTCTGTTCCCCACCACCACCCCTCACTTGTCAACCTTCGTCTTATCCACTTCATTAGCCCCACTCCAGGCTGTTTGCTGCCTGGTGTTTGTGTTCATCGCTGGAGAGCTTTCTAATTTAATCAAGACTAGAGACACAATTCCAACTCGTGTTTGCCCAGAGCGCTGGCCCTGAGCTCTGATTAATTCACAGGACGTCAGATACATTGTTCTGCTGTGTTTGTCATCTTTCCACTGCCCTGGATCCCTAAGCCAGGTGTGGAGGCCTACAAAACCTCAGGCCCTGTGACAAGCACACACACACACACACACACACACACACACACACACACACACACAC
>NW_025395866.1:0-3069 GCF_016433145.1 Gracilinanus agilis | reverse complement strand
GCATTTCCTGAAATGGTAAATCTAAGCCATAATTCACCAATATAAGGAGGGGCCCTCGGGTGCTGAGGTTATCTCTAGGGTGAGAAGGTAGCTGGTTTATTGTTTAGTCATTTCAGTCTTGTCCAACTCTTCATGACCCCATTTGGGGTTTTCTTGACAAAGATATTGAAGCAGTTTGCCATTTCCTTCTCCAGTAAACTGAGGTAAACAGAGTTAAGGAACTTGCCCAAGGTCACACAGCTACTAAATGTCAGATTTGAACCAAGAAAGATAAGTCTTCCTGACTGTACCCACTGTACCCCCTTGTTGCCCCTAGACAGCTGTTACAGAGGTAGAAAAACCCAGAGAGATAAGACAGAATAGATACAATAAAAAGCAAAGGAGACACAAAGATTTGAGTATCATAGATCTAGAACTGGAAGGGATCTCAGCCACCATCTAATCAAACTCCCTCATTTTATAGAAAAAGAACCCAAGACTCAGAGACTAACGATGGTCACTTAGATAGTGAGGGGCAGTACAGGTTATGAACTTGACTGCTAATTCCAAATATGGCATTGCAGACTGCCAGCACGTGAGAGGTTCTCTTTTGGATCTTTTAATAGCTTGTGGACACCAGGCCACATTCATTCTATATGTCTATTAATACCCCTTACTTGGCTTATGTAACTAACCCACCTCCTTTTCCCACAATTAAGCATCCTTCATTAGAGCTTCTCTTTTTTTCAGATCTTTTTTGTTTAATATCTTTTTTACCAATTACATGTAAAGTCAACATCTTTTCCTGTCATTTCTTACACATCTTTGTTGATTATATACTACCATCTACTTTTTTTTAACCCTTACCTCCCATTTTAGAATCAATTGGTTCTAAGGCAGAAGAGCAGTAAGGATTACTCAATAGGGGTTAAGTGACTTGCCTAGAATGACAACTAGGAAATGTCTGGGGCAAGATCTGAACCCAGGACCTCCCATCTCTAAGCCTGACTCTATCCACTGAGCCACCTAGCTGTCCTCATTACCATCTACTTATACCCATTTTTATTTGGGTCTCCTAGGAATTGGATTCTTCTAAGACCTTGGCGTTCCATGACTGGCAGCTGGAGCAGCAACAATGGGAGAATGTCCAAAGTCCCAACAGAGCAGGATTCATACTGATGTGGGTATTCCCATCAGTGATACAGATCAAGCCCAACTGTGCCTACGCATGCTCTCGTCTATGTCTTCCCATGAGTTTACCAAAGGGAATTATGATTCCCATTATGATGGGAACCTTCACCTTAATGTTAGCACAAAGGCTACCCGCCATCACTCTTGCTGGGTACATCACAGAACCATGCATTCTCTCTTCTGGTCCTCCATTTCTCTTGGGACATCCCTTTATACCACTTCTCCTAAGAGATTCCTCAGTTAAGGTTTCATAGCTACTCATCTGTATTGTGGACATCTCCATTGCCCTCTCAACCATCCTCAAGTGGGATTTCTTTTTTTTATTATTTCATTTTATTTTATTAGTTAATTATGAAAAAATTTCCATGGTTACATGATTCATATTCTTTTCCTCCCCTCCTCTTATCTCCCTCCCATAGCCAACAAGCAATTCCACTGGGTTTTACATGTGCTATTGATCAAGACCTATTTCCATATTATTAATATTTGTACTAGAGTGATTGTTTAGAGTCTACATCCCCAATCATATTCCCATCAACCCATGTGATCAAGCAGTTGTTTTTCTTCTGTATTTCTGCTCCCACAGTTCTTTCTCTGGTTGTAGATAGCATTCTTTCTCATACGTCCCTCAGAAATGTTTTGTATCAGTGCGTTACTGCTAGTAGAGAAGTCCATTACATTCAATTGTGCCACAATGTATTAGTCTCTGTGTACAATGTTCTTCTGGTTCTGCTCCTTTCACTCTGCATCACTTCCTGGACCTTATTCCAGTTCACATGGAATTCCTCCAGTTCATTATTTCTTTTAGCACAATAGTATTCCATCATCAAGTGGGATTTCTTAACCCACATCCCTATGGAATCAATAGAAGAACATTCATTTCAGGAAGAAGTTTGAGGTCATTCCAAGTTTGCAATTTCCAAAGGTCTTCTCTTCTGTCTGTTCAGTTATGGACCCAGATCAGGGTGAAATTATGGTTCAGTCAGATCCTGGTTAAATGCCTCGAGCATTTACTAACTAGCCATATGGCTCTAGGTAAGACACTTACTTTCTTACAGACTCAGTTTCCTCATTTATAAAATGGAGCATGGCAATGGAACTGGGAGGTGTAATGAATAGAGAGCTGGCCTCAGAGTCAGGAAGACTTAAATTCAAGTTTCATTTCTGACACATACTGATTGCACGATGCTGAACTAGTAACCACCTCCCAGGACCCCAAAGCAACTCACTGAGACTCTTAAGTGGCATTTCCACATACAATACAGAATAGAAAAAGAGGAAACTGAGGATCTCTATTATCTATGGCTTCCACTTCTTTATAAAGGTTTATAACTTTCAAAGATGTCCTGCTTGTGTCTGATTCTTTCTGGCCTTCCTTTTGGTCCCTTCTGTGCATTAAATTTTTATTTTTATAATTAATTTTTTTAAATTCTTACCTTCCATCTTAGAACCAATACTATGTGTTGGTTCCAAGGCAAAAGAGCCATAAGGGCTAGGCAATGGGGGTTAAGTGACTTGCCCAGGGTCACACAGCTAGAACCCAACATTTACACAGCTGGAAAACATCAGAGGTCTTGACTCCAAGTCCATCTGCCTTCTCCCAAGAATCATCTTCTCAAGCTTACAAATGTTTTCCAAACCCCTATTAGATATTTAGGAAAATGGGACCATGTCATGGGCCCTGGGAAGCCACTGGAGTTAGCATGAGACAATCCACTCAGAACCTGTGTGTCATTGGCCCGATGGGCCCTTTAGACCTTTTCTTGGGTGAACAAAGGACCAGAGGGGCTTCTCTGACTGGATGGGCCCAAGGCCTGTGACCTGCACAGCTCACGGCCCACGAAGGCCCACAAAGGCCCACGAAGGCCCACGAAGGCCCACGAAGGCCCACGAAGGCCC
>NW_025395865.1:0-3078 GCF_016433145.1 Gracilinanus agilis | reverse complement strand
GCATTTCCTGAAATGGTAAATCTAAGCCATAATTCACCAATATAAGGTGGGGCCCTCGGCTGCTGAGGTTATCTCTAGGGTGAGAAGGTAGCTGGTTTATTGTTTAGTCATTTCAGTTGTGTCCAACTCTTCATGACCCCATTTGGGGTTTTCTTGACAAAGATATTGAAGCAGTTTGCCATTTCCTTCTCCAGTAAACTGAGGTAAACAGAGTTAAGGAACTTGCCCAAGGTCACACAGCTACTAAATGTCTCAGGCCAGATTTGAACCAAGAAAGATAAGTCTTCCTGACTGTACCCACTGTACCCCCTTGTTGCCCCTAGACAGCTGTTACAGAGGTAGAAAAACCCAGAGAGATAAGACAGAATAGATGCAATAAAAAGCAAAGGAGACACAAAGATTTGAGTATCATAGATCTAGAACTGGAAGGGATCTCAGCCACCATCTAATCAAACTCCCTCATTTTATAGAAAAAGAACCCAAGACTCAGAGACTAACGATGGTCACTTAGATAGTGAGGGGCAGTACAGGTTATGAACTTGACTGCTAATTCCAAATATGGCATTGCAGACTGCCAGCACGTGAGAGGTTCTCTTTTGGATCTTTTAATATCTTGTGGACACCAGGCCACAGTCATTCTATATGTCTATTAATACCCCTTACTTGGCTTATGTAATTAACCCACCTCCTTTTCCCACAATTAAGCATCCTTCATTAGAGCTTCTCTTTTTTTCAGATCTTTTTTGTTTAATATCTTTTTTACCAATTACATGTAAAGTCAACATCTTTTCCTGTCATTTCTTACACGTCTTTGTTGATTATATACTACCATCTACTTTTTTTTTAACCCTTACCTCCCATTTTAGAATCAATTGGTTCTAAGGCAGAAGAGCAGTAAGGATTACTCAATAGGGGTTAAGTGACTTGCCTAGAATGACAGCTAGGAAATGTCTGAGGCAAGATCTGAACCCAGGACCTCCCATCTCTAAGCCTGACTCTATCCACTGAGCCACCTAGCTGTCCTCATTACCATCTACTTATACCCATTTTTATTTGGGTCTCCTAGGAATTGGATTCTTCTAAGACCTTGGCGTTCCATGACTGGCAGCTGGAGCAGCAACAATGGGAGAATGTCCAAAGTCCCAACAGAGCAGGATTCATACTGATGTAGGTATTCCCATCAGTGATACAGATCAAGCCCAACTGTGCCTACGCATGCTCTCGTCTATGTCTTCCCATGAGTTTACCAAAGGGAATCATGATTCCCATTATGATGGGAACCTTCACCTTAATGTTAGCACAAAGGCTACCCGCCATCACTCTCGCTGGGTACATCACAGAACCATGCATTCTCTCTTCTGGTCCTCCATTTCTCTTGGGACATCCCTTTATACCACTTCTCCTAAGAGATTCCTCAGTTAAGGTTTCATAGCTACTCATCTGTATTGTGGACATCTCCATTGCCCTCTCAACCATCCTCAAGTGGGATTTCTTTTTTTTTATTATTTCATTTTATTTTATTAGTTAATTATGAAAAAATTTCCGTGGTTACATGATTCATATTCTTTTCCTCCCCTCCTCTTATCTCCCTCCCATAGCCAACAAGCAATTCCACTGGGTTTTACATGTGCTATTGATCAAGACCTATTTCCATATTATTAATATTTGTACTAGAGTGATTGTTTAGAGTCTACATCCCCAATCATATTCCCATCAACCCATGTGATCAAGCAGTTGTTTTTCTTCTGTATTTCTGCTCCCACAGTTCTTTCTCTGGTTGTAGATAGCATTCTTTCTCATACGTCCCTCAGAAATGTTTTGTATCAGTGCGTTACTGCTAGTAGAGAAGTCCATTACATTCAATTGTGCCACAATGTATTAGTCTCTGTGTACAATGTTCTTCTGGTTCTGCTCCTTTCACTCTGCATCACTTCCTGGACCTTATTCCAGTTCACATGGAATTCCTCCAGTTCATTATTTCTTTTAGCACAATAGTATTCCATCATCAAGTGGGATTTCTTAACCCACATCCCTATGGAATCAATAGAAGAACATTCATTTCAGGAAGAAGTTTGAGGTCATTCCAAGTTTGCAATTTCCAAAGGTCTTCTCTTCTGTCTGTTCAGTTATGGACCCAGATCAGGGGGAAATTATGGTTCAGTCAGATCCTGGTTAAATGCCTCGAGCATTTACTAACTAGCCATATGGCTCTAGGTAAGACACTTACTTTCTTACAGACTCAGTTTCCTCATTTATAAAATGGAGCATGGCAATGGAACTGGGAGGTGTAATGAATAGAGAGCTGGCCTCAGAGTCAGGAAGACTTAAATTCAAGTTTCATTTCTGACACATACTGATTGCACGATGCTGAACTAGTAACCACCTCCCAGGACCCCAAAGCAACTCACTGAGACTCTTAAGTGGCATTTCCACATACAATACAGAATAGAAAAAGAGGAAACTGAGGATCTCTATTATCTATGGCTTCCACTTCTTTATAAAGGTTTATAACTTTCAAAGATGTCCTGCTTGTGTCTGATTCTTTCTGGCCTTCCTTTTGGTCCCTTCTGTGCATTAAATTTTTATTTTTATAATTAATTTTTTTAAATTCTTACCTTCCATCTTAGAACCAATACTATGTGTTGGTTCCAAGGCAAAAGAGCCATAAGGGCTAGGCAATGGGGGTTAAGTGACTTGCCCAGGGTCACACAGCTAGAACCCAACATTTACACAGCTGGAAAACATCAGAGGTCTTGACTCCAAGTCCATCTGCCTTCTCCCAAGAATCATCTTCTCAAGCTTACAAATGTTTTCCAAACCCCTATTAGATATTTAGGAAAATGGGACCATGTCATGGGCCCTGGGAAGCCACTGGAGTTAGCATGAGACAATCCACTCAGAACCTGTGTGTCATTGGCCCGATGGGCCCTTTAGACCTTTTCTTGGGTGAACAAAGGACCAGAGGGGCTTCTCTGACTGGATGGGCCCAAGGCCTGTGACCTGCACAGCTCACGGCCCACGAAGGCCCACAAAGGCCCACGAAGGCCCACGAAGGCCCACGAAGGCCCACGAAGGCCC
>NW_025395864.1:0-1566 GCF_016433145.1 Gracilinanus agilis | reverse complement strand
CCCAGTCTCCCCAGAGATGAGGTGGGGAGTGGGAGAAGCGGGAGGAAGGAGGCGCCTGCCCCACCACACTGGACACAGATTCAGCTGTGACTCAGCAGGAAGCTAGCCAAGGCCTGAGTCACTCCCTCCCCTGCCACCACACCCAGGGCTTTCCTCAGAAATGGATTTCTCTCTGGTCACAATGGGCCTGGGGCTGGGGATACTCTCTGGTTATTCTGGCCTGAGCCTATCCTAGGCCATTCCCTCCTTCCTCACCTTTCAGGCCCCCAGCTCCATCCTAGCCTCTGCCCAAGGCCCACTCTTACCTAGAGCCCTTCCCAATTCCCCTCATTCTGGGCTTCTCCACCTGCCTCCACTGAAACTACTTAGTATATCATTTATGACTTCTCCAGGCAAACGTCTCACCCTCCCGTTCCCCCTCCCATCCCGAAACTGTGAGCTCCCTGCGGACAGACGTAGCTTTTACTTTTTTTCCTTTGTAGCAGGCAGCTAAGTAGGGCAGTAGGCCTCATATTGAGAAGACCCAAGTTCAAATCTGACCTTAGACACTTACTAGTTATATGATGTAGGCAAGTCATTTCCCTTCTGTTTGCCTCAATTTCCTACTCTATAAAATGGCACCCACCTGCCAAGGCTTTTGTGAAGAGTTAACAAAATACTATTGTAAAGCACTTAGCATAGCCCCTGATACGCAGGAGATGCTCTAAAAATGTTTTCCCTTTCTTTACTGCCACCCACCCACCCACCCACCCAGTGGTGCTTGGACATGGCTAGGGGGAGGAGGTGGGAGATTAATAAGTTGAATTGTTAAAGGAGAAAGATTCTCTGGTTTCATGGCCTGACTTTTGTTTTGTTCAGTCATTTCAGGCATGTCTAACTCTCCGTTAGCCCATTTGGGGGCAAAGATACTGGATCAGTTTGCCATTTCCTTCTCCCACTCATTTGACAGATGAGGAAACTGAGGCAAATATGGTTAAGTGACTGGCCCAGGGTCACACAGCTAGTAAGTTTCTGAGGCCAGATGAAAACTCAAGAAAAGGAGTCTTCTTGACTCCAGGCCCAGTGCTCTATCCACTGTGCCACCTAGTTACCCTGTATAGCCTTGGGCAAGCAACATGATCTCTCTGGGCCTCAGTTTCCTCATCTATAAAACTAGGATCTGGGGGGCAGCTAGAAGGCTCAGTGGATGGAGAGCCAGGCCCATAGACAAAAGGTCCTAGATTCAAATCTGGCCTCAGACACTTTATAGCTGTGTGACCCTGGGTAAGTCACTTAACCCCCATTGTCTAGCCCTTACCGCTCTTCTGCCTTGGAACCAATACATGATATTGATTATAAGACAGAAAGTAATGTTTCAAAAAATAAAATAAAATAAAACTAATATCTTCCTTTATATAGCAGCTTCCCAGTGCTGTTATAAGGAAAGAGTTTTGTAAACCTGAAAAGTGTTGCAGAAATCGAATCATTAACATTCATGATGACTCACACATGAAACAATTAAGGGAATAATACAAAGGGTGTGTCATCTAGTGCCAAATTCAGTTAGAGATGGAAAAGGTCACTATG
>NW_025395863.1:0-2856 GCF_016433145.1 Gracilinanus agilis | reverse complement strand
GCTCATTTGACAGATGGGGAAACCGAGGCAGACAGGGTGAAGTGACTTGTCCACAGCCAGTTGGCGTCTGAGGCCAGATTTGAACTCACGAAGATGTGTTTTCAAATGGTGGCCAAGATCAAATGCAATAATGGTTGTCTGTAAGGACCTCCGACTGGGGAACCATGGAGCATCGTCTACCTTTCACCACTAACCCGGAACCGGGATGTCAGGGGAAGAGAAGCGGAGCAAAGGGAAGATCCTCTGGAGCCCGAGACCCTCCCCACCAAGACTTGGGGCCCTTGCAGAGAAGCCGTGGCATGTCCTGGAAAGCGCAGCCAGCTTGGTGGCAGGAGCCCGAGTTCGGGCGCCCCCTCAGCCAGTCCAGTCTTGGGCAAAGCCCTTCCGCAGAAGAGGCTGGGGGGCACCCCAGAGCCAGGCCTGGAAGGAAGCTCAGAGGCCGACTCCCTCCTTTTCCAGTTGAGGAAACCAAGGCTCGGTCCAGGATCAAAGAGGGAGAAAGGCAGGATGGGAGCTCCATTCCTAGGACCATCGATTAAGTCTGGAAGGGAGCCCGAGCTCATTTCCGTCCACTCCCTCATTTTCCTGAGGAGGGAAGGGACCCCGGAGAGGCCGGATACCCCAGAGAGCAAGAGGCAGAGCCGGGGCCCGAGTTCAGGTGGAAAACCCGAACGCTGTCCCCCAGCCCCGAGATGGTTCCCAGCGAAGGGCACGTGGTCGATGGAGCTTTTCTGCCCCTTTGCAGGCTTCGCTCCCGGGGGGAGCCGGGCTGGGGCTCCTTCTGGCCCCCGCTTCTCCCCGCCTCTCCCTACAGGCACCCAGCCCAGAGCAGCGAGGCAATAAATATTTGCCGGATGACTGAACGTCTGTGCGTGCCTGTGTCTGGGCCCAGAGAAACGTCACTTGTTGTCGACGGGATCCGGGGCTTTCTCGGGCTTTCTCGGGGCTGCCGTGGGCCGGCAGAGGCCTGGCCGGCTCTGACGGGGCCGCAGCTCCGGGGGCAGCCTGGGTTTGGGGCTCAGTCTGGGGCCGGGATCCGAGACGAGTCTGGGGATGGGATTGGGGCTCAGCCTGGCATCGGGCCCAAGAGCGGCTCTGTGGGTGAGGCCTGGGCTCTGCCTGGCACCAGGTCAGGGGTCAGTCTGTGACCAGGACACAGCCACAGTCTACGGGCAGGGTCGAGGTTCAGCCTGGGTCTGTGGGCGGGGCCAGGGCTCTCTCTGAGGCGCCATGCCAGGCTGAGGCGCCCTCTCCATCCCATCGTGGGCAGCTGCCAGGCTTTCTTGAAGGCTCGTGGAGGCTGGGCCAGTGGCCTGCATGGGTCAGCAAGGATTTGTGGATTTGATCTCCAGCCCCAGGGGAGGCTTCACCCCCAGAGCCCTCTAGACGGGCAAAGCAACTTCTCCTGGGGAGTGCCAGGGCCCGGTGGCATCCTTGTAGGCCCAGGCTCAGGGCAATCATGCAAGATTCCAGGGATACCCTGCTCGTGACTTGTAGTTAAAAGCTGGATTAATCCGAGGACCTGCATTCAGATCTTGCAATGCCACTTGCTCCCAAGGAGACCTTGGACAAGTCACTTCCCTTTTCCAAGCCTCAGGTTCCTCCCCCCACCCCACAGTGTAATCTTGGGGACAAAGACGGTCCCAAACCTCTAAACCCTTCCATGACTCCAGAGCAGCCTTGACTGTCTCCAGACAGGGCAGCGCAGATGCCCTCTGGTGGGCACTGAGGGACAGACACCCCCTCCCTGCCCCGTGGGCACTGACCCTCTGGCTCCTTCCTCCACCTCAGGAGCTGCCAGACCTGAAGGACTGGAGCCTGCAGGACATGGACGCCTTCGTCCTGGTTTATGACATCTGCAGCCCAGACAGCTTCGACTACGTCAAGATGCTGAGGCAGCAGATCGCAGAGACCAGGTGAGAGACCACCGGGGTGCCCCCAGAGGGAAGGATGGGCACCATCAGGGAGGACCAACACAGGGACGAGGATAGCCAGGTGGTTCAGTGGCTGGAGTCAGGCCTAGAGACAGGAGGTCCTGGGTTCAAATGTGGCCTCAGACACTTCCTAGCTGTGTGACTCTGGGCAAGTCACTTAACCCCCATTGCCTACCCTTACTGCTTCTTCCACCTTGGAACCAATACATAGTATTAAGCTATGTGACCCTGGACAAGTCACTCGAATCTAGTTGCCTTACCCTTGTCATTTTTCTGTCTTAGAATTAATACTAAAGGAGGCAGCTAGGTGGCTTAGAGAATAGAGAACCAGAACTGGAGATGGAAGGCCCTGGGTCCAAATATAATGGCCTCATACACTTCCTAGCTGTGTGACCCTGGACAAGTCACCAAACCCTGTTTGCCAACCCTTGGTAGTGCTTCTGTCTTAAAGTGCTACTAAGACAGAAAGTAAGGGTTAAAAAAATAAAAAGAGCATGTTGAGCTGATACGGGGGGCAGTGAGCAGACTTCACCTGGGATGGCATCATTTGGGGGGCACTAAAAGCTTGCAGGCTCCTGGGCTGAGCTGTGAAAGCAGAAGATAGACAGAAGCCCAGGCCAGAAATCCCTTCTAGAAGTGCACAGAACCCCGCACTGACATCACATCCAAAGTCAAGAAGTTGGCTTGAAGAATGAACAACAACAAAAAAGAGCTCCCATCATAAAAAGCGGTGATCGTGTCAGGGAAACCCAAGACACAAATCCAGAGGAAAGGAATGATTCGAAAACATCCACAAAGAAAAGAAATCCTGGGAGAGTAGAAGCAAGAGTTTTCAAAAAGAGCTAAAAAAAAAAGACTTTAAAAGCAAACGAGGAAGGCCAGGATTGGAGTTAAAAGGGCCTGGGTTCAGTATGGCCTCAGA
>NW_025395862.1:0-1566 GCF_016433145.1 Gracilinanus agilis | reverse complement strand
CCCAGTCTCCCCAGAGATGAGGTGGGGAGTGGGAGAAGCGGGAGGAAGGAGGCGCCTGCCCCACCACACTGGACACAGATTCAGCTGTGACTCAGCAGGAAGCTAGCCAAGGCCTGAGTCACTCCCTCCCCTGCCACCACACCCAGGGCTTTCCTCAGAAATGGATTTCTCTCTGGTCACAATGGGCCTGGGGCTGGGGATACTCTCTGGTTATTCTGGCCTGAGCCTATCCTAGGCCATTCCCTCCTTCCTCACCTTTCAGGCCCCCAGCTCCATCCTAGCCTCTGCCCAAGGCCCACTCTTACCTAGAGCCCTTCCCAATTCCCCTCATTCTGGGCTTCTCCACCTGCCTCCACTGAAACTACTTAGTATATCATTTATGACTTCTCCAGGCAAACGTCTCACCCTCCCGTTCCCCCTCCCATCCCGAAACTGTGAGCTCCCTGCGGACAGACGTAGCTTTTACTTTTTTTCCTTTGTAGCAGGCAGCTAAGTAGGGCAGTAGGCCTCATATTGAGAAGACCCAAGTTCAAATCTGACCTTAGACACTTACTAGTTATATGATGTAGGCAAGTCATTTCCCTTCTGTTTGCCTCAATTTCCTACTCTATAAAATGGCACCCACCTGCCAAGGCTTTTGTGAAGAGTTAACAAAATACTATTGTAAAGCACTTAGCATAGCCCCTGATACGCAGGAGATGCTCTAAAAATGTTTTCCCTTTCTTTACTGCCACCCACCCACCCACCCACCCAGTGGTGCTTGGACATGGCTAGGGGGAGGAGGTGGGAGATTAATAAGTTGAATTGTTAAAGGAGAAAGATTCTCTGGTTTCATGGCCTGACTTTTGTTTTGTTCAGTCATTTCAGGCATGTCTAACTCTCCGTTAGCCCATTTGGGGGCAAAGATACTGGATCAGTTTGCCATTTCCTTCTCCCACTCATTTGACAGATGAGGAAACTGAGGCAAATATGGTTAAGTGACTGGCCCAGGGTCACACAGCTAGTAAGTTTCTGAGGCCAGATGAAAACTCAAGAAAAGGAGTCTTCTTGACTCCAGGCCCAGTGCTCTATCCACTGTGCCACCTAGTTACCCTGTATAGCCTTGGGCAAGCAACATGATCTCTCTGGGCCTCAGTTTCCTCATCTATAAAACTAGGATCTGGGGGGCAGCTAGAAGGCTCAGTGGATGGAGAGCCAGGCCCATAGACAAAAGGTCCTAGATTCAAATCTGGCCTCAGACACTTTATAGCTGTGTGACCCTGGGTAAGTCACTTAACCCCCATTGTCTAGCCCTTACCGCTCTTCTGCCTTGGAACCAATACATGATATTGATTATAAGACAGAAAGTAATGTTTCAAAAAATAAAATAAAATAAAACTAATATCTTCCTTTATATAGCAGCTTCCCAGTGCTGTTATAAGGAAAGAGTTTTGTAAACCTGAAAAGTGTTGCAGAAATCGAATCATTAACATTCATGATGACTCACACATGAAACAATTAAGGGAATAATACAAAGGGCGTGTCATCTAGTGCCAAATTCAGTTAGAGATGGAAAAGGTCACTATG
>NW_025395861.1:0-1946 GCF_016433145.1 Gracilinanus agilis | reverse complement strand
CAGGCCTGGAAACAGGTTCAAATATGGCCCTCAGACAGTTCCTAGTTGTATGACCCTGGGCAAGTCACTTAACCCCAATTGCCTAGCCCCTGCTGCTCCTCTGCCTTGGAAATGATACCTGTTATCAACTCTAAAACAGTAGGTAAGGGTTAAAAAAGGAGGAGGAGGAGGAGGAAGAGGAGGATAAGAAGAAGGAAGAGGAGAAGGAGGAGGAGGAGGAAGAAGAGGAGAAGGAAGAGAAGGAGGAGGAGGAAAAGGAGGAGGAGAGAAAAAATGGCCACAGTCCAAGAAATAGAGTCTTGTTAGAGAACAGCCAGAATGCCAGCATCATTGGATAGAAGCACATACATCTGGGAAACAGGTGTCAGAAGACTCCAAAGTAGGAGGGGGTGAAGTGATAAAGGCCTTTGAATGGCAAACAGGGCAATTTGTATTTGATCCTGGAGGTAATAGGGAGCCACTGGTGTTCTTTGAGTGAGGACAGCAACATGGTTTTTAGTGAGCAAATGGAGAATGATTGGAATGGAGAGAGACTTGAGGCAGGCAAAGCCACCAACAGCTTCTGGAACAGTCCAGGTGTGATGGGATGAGGGCTTATACAGAGAGGGGGAAGAGGTCTGCATCGCAGGAGAGAAGGGGGCAGCGAAGAGATGCTGCAAAAGAGAAACTGATGAGAGATGCTGCAGAGGTGATGTCAACAGACTTTGGCAACAGGTTGGATATGGGAAGGGGAAGATAGTGAGGGAGCCAGGGAGATCCCTCGGGTTCCAGCCTGAGGGACCAGGAGAATGGTGTCACCCTCTGCAGTGATGGGGAAGGTAGGACAGAGGGAGAAGAATGCTGAGTTCTGTTTGGGGCATATTTTTTTTAATCTTTTTCCTTCTGTCTTAGAGCCAATCCTGAGTATTGGCTCCAAGGCAGAAGAGCAGCAAGGGCTAGGCAATGGGGGTGAAGTGACTTGCCCAGGGTCACCCAGCTAGGAAGTGTCTGAGGCTAGATTTGAACTCAGGGCCTCAGGATTCTGGGCCCGGCTCTCCATCCCCTGAGCCACCCAGCTGCCCCTTGGGCCATGTTGAGTTAGATGTCTACCAGCTGTCTCATCTGAGATGCCAGAAGGAATCAGGAGAAAGGTCGGGGCAGGATAAGTAGTTTAGAGAATCAGCAGCAGAAAGTCAATAGAAAACATGAGAACTCATCAGATCATCATGTGAAATGGTGAAGGGAAGAGGACCCGGGACAGAACCGGGAGGGTACAATCGGGGGAAAGAGACAGAGAGGGAGCAGCCAGAGAGGTAGGAAGAGAACTAGGGGGGCGGGCAGGGGGGAGTCCCAAAAATCTAGAGAGAGGAGAGAGTGATGGATGATATCAACAGCTGCAGAGAGGCCAAGGAGAATGCGGAAGGAGGAAAAGCCATTGGATTTGGCAAGCAAGAGCTCCATGGGAACTTTGGAGAGAGCCATTTGGGCGGAATGGTGAGGCGAGAAGCCAGGCTGCAGAGTCAGGGAAAGGGGGGCAGGAGGAGTGGAGCCCGAAGGAGAGGGAGGACCATAGCACGGATGGATGGAGCCAGCGAGGGCTTCCTGGAGGTGGGAGAGCCCTGAGTGTGTTTGCGGGCAGTCGGGAAGCAGCAAGTGGCCAGAGACTGCTAAGATGAAGGAGAAAGCGGGCATGCCCGAGCGAGAGGGCGGAGGAGGAGCCGCAGCTCAATGGTCCAGATTTGGGCCATTCCTGATCGGGAACCGGCTTTCTAGGCCAGTTCTGACACTTTCTTTGGGCAAGTCAATTCAACAGGTTTAATGGAGGCTCTGTTTGTCCATCTGCGCAATGGAGATAACATCCCCTGACCTGTTTCCTCGGAGGCTAGTGGCAAGGATCAAATGAGGGGAGGCCTGTAGAGCCATTGGTGAGTTGGTGACCCTTTTTGGGGTGTTCTTGGCAAAGATAA
>NW_025395860.1:523-1012 GCF_016433145.1 Gracilinanus agilis | reverse complement strand
AAAAAAAGAAGTCAGATATTCTTCATTGTGTTAGGCTGAGTGAACTTCCTCCTAGTGGCAGGATTCTACCCTTTTCAAAGCTTTGTTCAGTTGGCCTCAGTTTTGGGGCAGAATTTTCTGTCTATGGAGGTGAAGTCCTTAATTGACTTTTGGCAGTGAGGATCTGACCTCAGCTGAAGTGGGGAGGTAACTAGTGAAATCAAGTAAGAAAACAGCTGAAAGTGTCCATTCCCCAGGAAGGAGATGGAGAGGTTTTATACAAGTTAAGGGTTTCGTTGCCAGCAGATGTCCATAATGAAGGTTGGAATGCAGACCAGGAAGGCAGAGGACAGTGACCTTCCCTTCTCTGGTCAGTTTTTATTGTGTTTCAATTTCATTTATGTTTGGAGGATCTTACGAGCATCTGATCATTTTATTATAGAAGTACAGAACCCTGAAGTTGGGGTTCATAGTCCTAGCATCCACACAGCTTGTGTGGTGGGTTTTTTA
>NW_025395860.1:0-457 GCF_016433145.1 Gracilinanus agilis | reverse complement strand
AAAAAAAAGAAGTCAGATATTCTTCATTGTGTTAGGCTGAGTGAACTTCCTCCTAGTGGCAGGATTCTACCCTTTTCAAAGCTTTGTTCAGTTGGCCTCAGTTTTGGGGCAGAATTTTCTGTCTATGGAGGTGAAGTCCTTAATTGACTTTTGGCAGTGAGGATCTGACCTCAGCTGAAGTGGGGAGGTAACTAGTGAAATCAAGTAAGAAAACAGCTGAAAGTGTCCATTCCCCAGGAAGGAGATGGAGAGGTTTTATACAAGTTAAGGGTTTCGTTGCCAGCAGATGTCCATAATGAAGGTTGGAATGCAGACCAGGAAGGCAGAGGACAGTGACCTTCCCTTCTCTGGTCAGTTTTTATTGTGTTTCAATTTCATTTATGTTTGGAGGATCTTACGAGCATCTGATCATTTTATTATAGAAGTACAGAACCCTGAAGTTGGGGTTCATAGTCCT
>NW_025395859.1:0-7555 GCF_016433145.1 Gracilinanus agilis | reverse complement strand
CTCTCCCCTCCTCCCCTCCTCTCCCCTTCTCTCTTCCCTTCTGCTCTCCTCCGCGCCCCACCCCCACTGCTGCATTCTGGGGCTGTGTTAACTAAGTCTAGCATTCTCAGACAGATGAGGTCAAGGCTGCTGCTGCCAAGGCAACCTGGTTAAAAGCAGCCCAGGAAAACTCTTGAAAAGCGCAGTGCTTCAATAGAGTTGAGCTCTTACTTGGCCGGGGGCCCACCTTGTCCCTTCAAAGAGTTTGTGGACAGAGATTAAATGGTCCTGAGGCCCCCTCGCGATTGAAGATCCGGCCATAACCTTTGAGAAAGTCGTGTGTGACAACATACTGTAGAGGCACAACTGGTGCCCGCTTGAAAGAGCCCTGGCCTGGGAGTTGCCCTGTGACCTTGAGCAAATTACTTTCTCAGGACCTTAGTTTTCTCCTCTGTAAAGTGGGCACCATCCAACCAAGGCCTGGAAAGGTCTCAGAACATCTTCATTGGAATCCTTGGTCATTAGAGAGAGAAGAGACGCCCATCTTGGAGGTCTATTCCTACCCCCTTGTTTTAGAGAGGAGACAACCAGGACTCAGAGAGGTGAAGAGACTGAGCCAAGGTCACACAGTCTCCAGAGACTGGATTTGAATCTAGCTCCTTTAGCTCCCGATCCTTTGTTCCTCTCCCCAGAGGCAGCCCATTCCACACTTGGGTCACTGGCATTGCTGGAATCTCCCTCACTAATATCGCCCCCCCCCACAGGAGCCAAGCAGAGCCAGTCTAATGTTTCTTGACAGCTTTTCACTAACCAAAGACCTAGAGGATATCCCTATTGAAACCTCCTCTTGGGGCTGACTATGCCCTTTTGCCTTGAGCCACCCTGTACGCCATTGACTTTACGTTGTGGTGGTGGTGCTTGGTCAGTTGGGCCTGACTCTCCCTGACCCCATTTGAGGTTTTCTCGACAGAGATACTAGAATGGTTGGCCATTTCCCTGTCTAGTTTATATAGCAGATGAGGAAACTGAGGCAGCCAGGGTGAAGTGACTTGCCCAGGGTCACACAGCTAGTGTCTGAGGCTGGATTTGAACTCAACTCTTCGTAGCCCTTTTGGGGGGTTTTCTTGGCAGATACTGCAGTGGTTGGCCATTTCCTTCTCCAACTCATTTTACAGATGAGGAAACCGAGGCAAACAGAGTGCTAGTAAATGTCCGAGATCAGATTTAAATTCAGGTATTCCTAACTCCGGGCTTGATACTCTGTCCACAGCACCACCTAGCAGCCCTGACTTTACAGTTAGCTGTGCTAAAGCCCACCTTGTCACGTTAAGCCCATCACGAGGATGAAGGCGCTGTGCTTCTAGGCTTCCGGAAATGTCTAGCTTTGTTTCCAGGGTCCATGAATAATGAAATTGAAATTCGGGGAGGGCACACGTGCACGCGTGTATGTCTTTATGTGTGTTTCGAGAAATGCAGAAAATGATAGCAAACCACCCGAGAGAGAGAAACCTACAAAGTTAAAGGAGAAATGACTCATTTTTTACTTTTCTGTTCTTTTAAAACATTTTTCTCCTCATTTTAGGGGCATTCCAGTATAGTTCTATAGGAAGGGAGGGGGCAGCTGGGAAGCTCAGCAGATGGAGAGCTGGGCCTAGAGACGGGAGGTGTTCAAATCCGGCCTCAGACACTTCCCAGCTGTGTGACCCTGGGCAAGTCACTTGACCCCCATGGCCCACCCTGACCAATCTTCTGCCTTGGAGCCAATACACAGTATTGATTCCAAGATGGAAGATGAGGGTTTAAAAGAATACTATAGAAAGGGTATCAAATTTGAAGTGCCGAACTTGATAAAAAAAAAAAAACAGACAAAAACTTTAAGCTCATCACAAAGAAAGTCGCTCAGACTCCCAGCTACAAAGCTTGCTGTGTGTTGGAAAAACATTCTTCTCTGTACAACAAGGGGTTGGAGTGATTTTTTAAACCCTCACCTTCTGTCACAGAAACCATACTTAGTATTGGCTCCAAGGCAGAGAAGAGTGGTAAGGGTGGGCAATGGGGGTCAAGTGACTTGCCCAGGGTCACACAGCTAGGAAGTGTCTGAGGCCAGATTTGAACCCAGGGCCTCCCGTCTCCAGTCCAGGCTGTCAATCCACTGACCCACCTAGCTGGCCCCAGAATAAGTGCTTTCTAAACATCACCTCCTAACTTCCATCTCTGAAATCCCTCAGGATCCTTTTCCTTTTTCACCCCTCCCTCCAACATGGAAATGGAAAATCCCATCCCCTCTGCCCATTCTACAGTGCTCTCTCCCTTCTCAAACTACCTTGGATTTCCTCATCCAACCAAACCTTTTCTGTGCTGAAGATCTCTCTTTGACAGTCTGGGGAAGCCCATAGACCCATGTTGACAAACTTATGGCACGTGTGCCAGAAGGGGCTGCTCCCCTCCCCCTCTCCACTGTACCTGAGGACATTTCTTCTGTCACTCGCCCCTCTCCCCAGCAGCCCAAAGGGAGTGCTTCCTCCCTCCCCTGTCTGGAGTAAGGTGGGGGAGGGGAGACGGGTTTATATGCTGCATGCAGATTGCAGTTTAGGAACTCAGTCTCTAAAAGGTTCACCATCACTGCCCTAGACCCTTCTCAGAATCATGTTTTTAAAGAATTGCAGGGATGGTAAATTTCAGTTAGGAGTGAGTGAAAGCAAAGTTTTTGACCCATCCAAGGTCATGGATCCCCTCGAAAGTGATCCCTAGACAGGAGCCAGGTTAAGAATCCTGGATTCAAGTTATGTAGATTTTGGAATATGGCAGAGGCTCTAGGAGAGAACGAATGGGGCATGCTGGAATAGTGAAGAGCCTGGCCAAAGAAAAGGAAGGAGGTGGATTGTGGGGAAGCAATTTTGGGGGGGGGGAAATGTTAAGCAGCTACCTTGAGCAGTGCGATGTGTGACTGTGTGCCAAAGGGATTTTAGATCTACATTAACTGTTACCTTCCCCTGCCTCTGTGGGACTGCTGGGATACATTAGGTAGAATGTCTGAACTAAAAGAAAACTATCATCATAATAGTTTACATTTGCAGTGAATATACCTTAACTCAATTTGAATCCCTTGAAACGTAAGCTCCTTGAGGAAAGGAGCTGCTTCATTCTTGCCTTTGTATCCTCGGCGATTGTGTGGTTTTGTCATTATTTGGTCATTTTAGTTGCAGTCAACTCTTGGTCACCTCTTTTGGAATTTTCTTGGCAGAGATACTGGAGTGGTTCGCCAATTCCTTCTCCAGCTCATTTGGCAGATGAGGAAACCAAGGCCAATGGGGTGAAGTGACTTGCCCAGGGTCACACAGCCAGTAAGTATCTGAAGCCAGATTTGAACTCAGGAAGATGAGTCTTTCTGACTCCCCACCTGGCATTCTATCCACTATACTGTCGTCACTGTTTGGTCATGGTTCAGTCGGGTCTGTCTCTTTATAACCCCATTTAGGGTTTTCTTGGTAAAGATACCAGAGTGTTTTGCCATTTCCTTCTCCAGATCACTTTACAGAGAAGGAGATTGAGGTAAACAGGATTAAGTGACTTGTGGAGAGTTTCACAACCAGAAAGTGTCGGGGGCCAGATTTGAAACCAGAAGACAAGTCTTCCTGATTCTACGCTTAGTGTACTCTATCTACCACACTTCCTAGCTACTCCAGTTTTTCAACTACCAGGCCATTATCCTTCTTTTCTCAATCAGTCAGTAAACGTTCGTTAAGCGCCCACTATGTGCCGGGCACTTTGCTAAGCACGGAGGGCAGGAAGAAAGACGAAAGACGATTCCGGTAAACAACTGTGTACAAACAAGTCATATATGGAATAAATAGGAGGAAGTCGACAGAGAAAGACTCTGGCATTAGGGAAGAGTGCATGGCTCAGGACCTGCCTCACAGGCTTCCTTTCCACCCTAATCTCTGCCCTTACATTGGGTCCCTTCAATGGACACAACATCCTGGCTTCCCAGTTCATCATATTCCTCAGCTCTGGCACCAGCCCTCCTCGCCAGGCACCCAGAGGAATGACCGTCCCTTGGATCTGGTCATCACTCCAAAGTGTTCCACTTCCAACATCCACCACTCTGAGATGTCTCCATCTGTTCATGGTTCTTGTCCTGCTTGCCCTCTCAGTCCCATGAAAGATTCCGTTCCATTCCATCCATTATCCACCCTGGCGTGTGGGGACCCTTTGGGTAAGGAGTTTCCCACAAGTGACTAGACACCCAGACCCGGGTTCCATCCTGAGGGCTGGATTTTCTTTTTTTTTTTTTTAATTTTATTTAATTAATTAATTTAGGATATTTTTCCATGGTCACATGATTCATGTTCTTTCTCTCCCTCCTCCCATCCCTCTCCCGTAGCCAGCACGCAATTCCACTGGGTTTTACACGTGTCATTGATCAAGACCTATTTCCATATTATTGATATTTGCATTAGGATGATCACTTAAGAGTCTACATCCCCAATCATGTCCCCATCGACCCATGTGATCAAGCAGTTGTTTTTCTTCTGTGTTTCTATTCCAACAATTCTTTCTCTGGATGTGGGTAGCATCTTTCTCATGAGTCCCTCAGGATTGTCCTGGGTCATTGCATTGCTGCTAGTACAGAAGTCCATTGTGTTCGATTTACCACAGTGTATCCGTCTCTGTGTACAATCTGGCTCTGCTCCTTTCACTCTGCATCAATTCCTGGAGGTCTTTCCAGTTCACGTGGAATTCCTCCAGTTCATCATTCCTTACAGCACAATAGTATTCCATCACCAGCAGATACCACAATTTGTTCAGCCATTCCCCAATCGAAGGGCATCCCCTCATTTTCCAATTTTTTTTGCCACCACAAAGAGAGCGGCTATAAATATTTTGTACAAGTCTGTTTATCTATGATCTCTTTGGGGTACAAACCAAGCAGTGGTATGGTTGGATCGAAGGGCAGGCAGTCTTTTAGCACCCTTTGGGTATAGTTCCAACTTGTCCTCCGGAATGGTTGGATCCATTCATAACTCCACCAGCAATGCATTAGTGTCCCAATTTTGCCACATCCCTGAGAGCTGGATTTTCAAGGGATCAGTTCTTTCACATTCTTTGATCCTTAATAACAACCTGAATGTTTCCAACTCTAAAACAAAGCTTGCATATGTCCCATGTCTTTGGTTTCCCCATATTTGGGTAATAAGGTCCCTGCTCACAAAGATACTAAATGTACCATATGGGTATCAGGTAGAAGGCAAAATTTCACTTCCTCTACCATAGAAATAACCCAAGACATAAGACTAATAGGCCTTTGTAAACAAATCTAAGAAGCTTGGGCCACTCTTTATACTTACCTTCCAAGGTAAAGCCCTTGAAGGGCCTGCTGCACACATACTCCACATTGGCATCTTACCTGCACTGTGCCTAAGCAACTCATAGACAGCTGGATGGGGCATCAGGTCAAGTGCTGAGCCTGGAGTCAGGAAGATATGAGTTCAGACACTTACTAGTTGTGTGACCCAGGGCAAGTTACTTAATCTCTGTCTTCCTCAGTTTCCTCAACTGCAAAATGAGGATCCTGATAACACCTACCTCACAGAGTTGATTTGAAGATTAGAAGAGATAATTGTAGGGTAAGCTAGGTGGTTCACTGGATAGAGAACTGGGCCTGGAGGTGGGAAGGAGGTCCTGGATTCAAATTTGGCCTCAGACACTTCCTAGCTGTGTGACCCTGGGCAAGTCACTTAACTCACATTGCCTAGCCCTTACTGCTCTTCTGCTTTATAGTATGATTCTAAGATGGAAGATAAGGATTTTAATAATAAAAAGATATTTGTAAAGGGCTAACTTAGCACAGCATTTGGCATGTAGTATGTGCCTAACTGCTCTTCCCCTTCCCCTTCCCCCTTTCTGGAGTACTGACTAAGTCCAGATCTCTTGGTAGGCCAGGGCTTTAGGGTTTTCCTGTTGTTGATTTTCTTCTCTGAGAAGCAAGTTGTTATGGAAATCCCTCTCTAGGCAGCTCGTACCCAACTTAGAAGCTCTCAGACTCAGTTTGCCCACAAAGTAATCCTCAAGGCTGGAAATACCCATTTCTCAGACTTTAATCATCAACATGCTCAGAAAAGGAAAGAGAAAAAGGCATCTAAGGGCTGCCAAGTCCCAGGAATCCAGGCTCGGGCTCACCTTGGCACACACATCTTCTATGTTTCTCTCCTGTAAGTAAATATTGCCATCCAGTGCTGTGGAAGAGGATAAGGGAGGGAGGGAAAGGGTTCCTCCCTTGCTGGAAGTCCTAGAGAGAGGAAATATGTGAAAAGAGAGACAGGACCAAAAATGGACAGAGTTATTTACTCAGTTCTCACGTATCACAAGAGGGAGAGTTGGGGTGGGATGGGGGGACAGGGGGGAGATGAGAGAGGCTCTTCAGCTAAGAATCCATTTCCCCTTACTTAGGGTCATTAGCAGGCAGCCCCATCTTTGAGGACAAATCAGGAGTCCCTTCTGTCATCCCGGAAACTAGGCCACCTTTGTCTAGCTTGGTGGGAAGTGACTCCTCCAAGATCTACGTCCCAATCTCAAAAAGTAGATGTGTAGGGGGCAGCTGGGTAGCTCAGTGGATTGAGAGTCAGGCCTAGAGACAGGAGGTCCTAGGTTCAAACCCAGCCTCAGCCACTTCCCAGCTGGGTGACCCTGGGCAAGTCACTTGACCCCCATGGCCCACCTTTACCAATCTTCCACCTATGAGACAATACACCGAAAAGTACAAGGGTTTAAAAAAAAAGTAGATGCGTAAACTGATAAGAAATATTCCTGATCAGCCCCGCCCCCATACCTATAAGTGAGCCCCACTCCAAGGCTCTCTCCCAAGCTTTCTCCTCTTTCTACACACCTCAGTGACAGCAGCTCTCAGGGGTTCCCTTCAACTCTATTAGACTAAGGTTCTTCCCGGCAGGGACTGTCTTCTGCTTTTTCTTGTCTCCCCAGTACTTAGCACAGTGCTTGGCACATAGGAGCCTAGACACTTAATCAGTGTTGAATGACTGTCATCTCTCTCCAGATCGCCCCCAGTTCCAGTTCTCCAGCCTTCATCTCTTTTCCACTGGACCTCCATCTACCGCCACGTGCCAGGCTTCTCTACCTGGATGTCCCACAGACACCTCAAAGCCAACCGTCCCAAACAGCATTCAGTATCTTTGCCCCTACCCTTTCCTATTTCCAGAAGGCTGGAAATGCCCATTTCTCAGGCTGACGTGTGTTTGAAAAAGGAAATAGGCAGAAAGCAGCCAGAAGTGCACCGCTGGGGAACATAACTAACTGCCTTTTGCCTCAGTTTCTTCATTCAGAAAAATGGAGACAATCACCCTTGACCTGCAGGCTCAGTGGGTCGCCCCAGACCCCCTTTCCAGAAGAAAGCTGAGTTGATGGCATTCGTGGTTTAGAAGTCATCACGCCTTTCCTAGGAAGCCTCTCCCGAAGGATCTGCTCAACCCACATCGATCCCCTTTGCTTGACCTTCTGCAGCACTTCCTGCCTTTGTATCCCCCGTTGGGACACCCCCACCCGGAGGTCTTGGACACTC
>NW_025395858.1:0-1946 GCF_016433145.1 Gracilinanus agilis | reverse complement strand
CAGGCCTGGAAACAGGTTCAAATATGGCCCTCAGACAGTTCCTAGTTATATGACCCTGGGCAAGTCACTTAACCCCAATTGCCTAGCCCCTGCTGCTCCTCTGCCTTGGAAATGATACCTGTTATCAACTCTAAAACAGTAGGTAAGGGTTAAAAAAGGAGGAGGAGGAGGAGGAAGAGGAGGATAAGAAGAAGGAAGAGGAGAAGGAGGAGGAGGAGGAAGAAGAGGAGAAGGAAGAGAAGGAGGAGGAGGAAAAGGAGGAGGAGAGAAAAAATGGCCACAGCCCAAGAAATAGAGTCTTGTTAGAGAACAGCCAGAATGCCAGCATCATTGGATAGAAGCACATACATCTGGGAAACAGGTGTCAGAAGACTCCAAAGTAGGAGGGGGTGAAGTGATAAAGGCCTTTGAATGGCAAACAGGGCAATTTGTATTTGATCCTGGAGGTAATAGGGAGCCACTGGTGTTCTTTGAGTGAGGACAGCAACATGGTTTTTAGTGAGCAAATGGAGAATGATTGGAATGGAGAGAGACTTGAGGCAGGCAAAGCCACCAACAGCTTCTGGAACAGTCCAGGTGTGATGGGATGAGGGCTTATACAGAGAGGGGGAAGAGGTCTGCATCGCAGGAGAGAAGGGGGCAGCGAAGAGATGCTGCAAAAGAGAAACTGATGAGAGATGCTGCAGAGGTGATGTCAACAGACTTTGGCAACAGGTTGGATATGGGAAGGGGAAGATAGTGAGGGAGCCAGGGAGATCCCTCGGGTTCCAGCCTGAGGGACCAGGAGAATGGTGTCACCCTCTGCAGTGATGGGGAAGGTAGGACAGAGGGAGAAGAATGCTGAGTTCTGTTTGGGGCATATTTTTTTTAATCTTTTTCCTTCTGTCTTAGAGCCAATCCTGAGTATTGGCTCCAAGGCAGAAGAGCAGCAAGGGCTAGGCAATGGGGGTGAAGTGACTTGCCCAGGGTCACCCAGCTAGGAAGTGTCTGAGGCTAGATTTGAACTCAGGGCCTCAGGATTCTGGGCCCGGCTCTCCATCCCCTGAGCCACCCAGCTGCCCCTTGGGCCATGTTGAGTTAGATGTCTACCAGCTGTCTCATCTGAGATGCCAGAAGGAATCAGGAGAAAGGTCGGGGCAGGATAAGTAGTTTAGAGAATCAGCAGCAGAAAGTCAATAGAAAACATGAGAACTCATCAGATCATCATGTGAAATGGTGAAGGGAAGAGGACCCGGGACAGAACCGGGAGGGTACAATCGGGGGAAAGAGACAGAGAGGGAGCAGCCAGAGAGGTAGGAAGAGAACTAGGGGGGCGGGCAGGGGGGAGTCCCAAAAATCTAGAGAGAGGAGAGAGTGATGGATGATATCAACAGCTGCAGAGAGGCCAAGGAGAATGCGGAAGGAGGAAAAGCCATTGGATTTGGCAAGCAAGAGCTCCATGGGAACTTTGGAGAGAGCCATTTGGGCGGAATGGTGAGGCGAGAAGCCAGGCTGCAGAGTCAGGGAAAGGGGGGCAGGAGGAGTGGAGCCCGAAGGAGAGGGAGGACCATAGCACGGATGGATGGAGCCAGCGAGGGCTTCCTGGAGGTGGGAGAGCCCTGAGTGTGTTTGCGGGCAGTCGGGAAGCAGCAAGTGGCCAGAGACTGCTAAGATGAAGGAGAGAGCGGGCATGCCCGAGCGAGAGGGCGGAGGAGGAGCTGCAGCTCAATGGTCCAGATTTGGGCCATTCCTGATCGGGAACCGGCTTTCTAGGCCAGTTCTGACACTTTCTTTGGGCAAGTCAATTCAACAGGTTTAATGGAGGCTCTGTTTGTCCATCTGCGCAATGGAGATAACATCCCCTGACCTGTTTCCTCGGAGGCTAGTGGCAAGGATCAAATGAGGGGAGGCCTGTAGAGCCATTGGTGAGTTGGTGACCCTTTTTGGGGTGTTCTTGGCAAAGATAA
>NW_025395857.1:0-4880 GCF_016433145.1 Gracilinanus agilis | reverse complement strand
CACACACACACACACACACACACACACACACACACACACACACACACTTTCAGTAAGGACATCGACTGGTTCCTATGTAAATGAGACCCAGAGACAAGATGGGCTCAAAGATGATTAGAATTTTAGTGCCGCCAAGCTGGAAGAGACCTTAGAACACAGAAAGTCAGAACTGGGAAAATCCTTGAAATTCAGCATGTCAGAGCTGGGAGAGACCTTAGAACAGAGAATGTCAGAACTGGGAGAGACCTTAGAACAGAGAATGTCAGAGCTGGGAGAGAGCTTAGAACAGAGACTGTCAGAGCTGGGAGAGAGCTTAGAACACAGGATGTTAGAACTAGGAAGATCCTTAGAACACAAATGTCAGAACTGGGAGAGACCTTAGAACAGAGAATGTCAGAGGTGGGAGAGACCTTAGAACAGAGAATGTCAGAGCTGGGAAAATCCTTAAAACTTAGAATGTCAGAGCTGGGAGGGACCTTAGAACAGAGAATGCCAGAGCTGTGAAGACCCTTAGAACATGGGATATCAGAGAAAGGAAGGGACTTATAACACAGGATGTCAGAGTTGGAAGGGTCAGAATGCCAATGTCAGAAGCATAGAACTTTAGAGTTGGAAGGTATCTTAGAACACAGAACATCAGAACTGGAAAGGACTTAGAACAAAGAGAGTTAGAACTAGAATATATCTTAGAATAAAGGTTAGATCTGGCAGAGACCAACCAAACAATCGCCAAGTATTTATTAAACACTGTGTGCCAAGAATTGCACTCAATACTGGAGATACAATTGGAAAAAAGGCTCTCAAGGGGCTCACACTTTAACAAGGGAGATGATACATGAAAGAGAGATCAGCTTCAGTGCAGATGGAAAAGCCTAGAAGTCCTGAGGCAGCAAAGTGAATGAGAATGTCATTGCTTAGGGAGCAGCATATGGTTAGATAACCATGTTCCTAGGGTATAGGGGCATAATGCCAAAGAAGATGGTGAAGTCCAGAGGATGCTGGGATACACTGGCAGGACAAAAGGTATCTGAAGGGTTAGAGTCGATGACTCTCAGGTATTCTAATCAGTATGAGCAGATTTTTTTGCTCTTCCTTCCCTGTTGCCCCATGGAGTCTAGAGGTAGACTAGGGATGAGGAAAGTGCAAAGGGAAGCCCCAAACTGGCCCAACCACCATCAAGTGGATCTAGATACCAAGATTAGAAACAACACACAGATAGTTGTATTTATTTTAAACTCATTTTTAAAACTTTGAGTTCCAAATTTTGCACTTCCCTCAAGCATCTTCCTCACCATTGAGAAGGCAAGCAATAAGATATTCATTACACATATGAAGTCATGCAAAAATATTTCCATATTAGCCATGTTGCAAAAAAAGCAAGAAAAATTAAGAAAGTAAAAAAGCATAAAGTATGCTTCAGTCTACACCTGCAGTCCATTAGCTCTCTCTCTCTTTGGAGAGTTTTTAGGGTTTTTCATCATGGGACCTTTGGAACTGTCTTTGATTATTGTCTTGATCAGAGTAACCAAGTCATTCACAGTTGATCATCATTACTGTATTGCTGTTACTAAGTACACTGTTCACCTGGTTCTGCTCATTTCACTTTGCATCAGTACATAGAAGTCTTCCCAAGTTTTCTGAAACCATCCTCTTCACCATTTTTTCTCTCAAACCTTTATTTTCTCCCTTAGTAACAAATCTGAGACAGAAAGGCAAGAGCTAGGCAAACAGGGTACTAAGAGACTTGTCGTGGGTCACATCGCATCCCCTTCTCCTTTCTTACAACACAATATTTTCCATCACGATCATACACACATGGTTTTATTTAAAATACATGCAAAATAGATTGTGGTCATGTGGGAAGAAGGCACAAGCTTCTAGGGGCACCGAGGGAAGAGCTCCTAAAGAAGGAATCATTTGAGCTGAGTATTGAAAGAAATCAGGGATTTTAGTTTGTTTTTTTTTTTTTTTTTTTTTAAACCCTTGTACTTTGGTGTATTGTCTCATAGGTGGAAGATTGGTAAGGGTGGGCAATGGGGGTCAAGTGACTTGCCCAGGGTCACACAGCTGGGAAGTGGCTGAGGCCGGGTTTGAACCTAGGACCTCCTGTCTCTAGGCCTGACTCTCACTCCACTGAGCTACCCAACTGCCCCCAGAAATCAGGGATTTTAGATGGAGGTGATGAGCAGAGAACATTCCAGGCATGAGAGAAAGTCTTTACAAAGGTACCGTGGTGAGAGTTACCCTGTCGAATGTATGGGTGTGTTGGAGCCAGCTCAGACTGGCTCTGGAGAGCCCATTGATAAATTTTCAGTTTGAATGTTTATGCCTTTGGAATCAGCAAACACTATAAATGAAGGACTTGATTGTTGTTTAATTGTCTATCCTTAAGGAAGTAATGGAGAAAATATTAACAATTTAGATTAAACCTAAAAGGATGCCACCTATACTTTTTTTTTTTTGAGAGCTGGTTGTTAAATATTTACCAGCATGCCATCTGATAAGTGATGAATAATTAGCAGATCCATTTGGCTGGACGAATGAGTCTATGGAGGCAGAAAAAGGAGATTATGACAATTGTAAAGAATTTTAAAAGACAGACAGAAGAGTTTATATTTTGTTACATATAGAGAAATTGGGGAATCACTAGAGTTTGCTGAGTAAAGTGATGCTATGGCCAGCCTGGGAGCCTCCTGAGGTCCCGAGAGCCGAGATCCAGTCTTCCTTCCCAGATCGGGGGGTTCCCTGACAGAAGTGGGGGGTTAGAGTGAAAGGAGAATGCTTGTGCCACTGGGTAGTGGGACAGCCTGTCCACAGGAGGTGCCCAGTTTCCCCCCCCCTCTTCCTCTTCGCCCCCCATTTCTTCCCCACCTCCATATTTCCGTCTCAGATCGTGCCTCCCTCCCACCTGACAGTGACCTTTCCAGGGCCTCTGGGTAGCTCCCTCCTCCTGGGAAATATAATACTTTGCTGAAGTTATTATAACCTTCAGCGGTGCACAGAGCTCTCTGAGAAGCGTCCTTCCGGCCTAAGGGGCTTATTGGCTACCGCAGTTCGGCTATAAATTCAATTAGGCAGAAGGTGTGAAAGCCCAGCCCCCCTCCTTCTCCCCAGTGTTTTCTATGCTTGTGGTCCGCAGGGCTTGCGGTTGTATTTTTCACACGTCCGGAGCAGCCCGGCGCGGCAGCTGGAGAAAGATAACATCCAAGCCGTGCCCCAGATCCCTCCGACCTGCCGTCCCACCGTCACCTGCCGGAGCCAGCGAATAGGAGAGCCCAAAGCAGGCGCGGAGCTCACCTGGCCTTACGCCTTCCCTTTCCGTAGGAGGCCCAGAGAGGGAAATCGTTCGCTTAAAGTCACTCAGCAAGTGAGCGCCAGGGACAAAGCCTGGATCCGCGGCTCCCGCCACCTTCCCTTGGTGTTCGTGCCCCTCCGTCTGAACTCGGAATACCTTCTGTCACCGGCAGAAAGCGCTTCTTTGAAGGGACGTAAAGGGAGGGTGCGAGGGGGCCTCAGAGGCAGGGTGGGAGGCACCAACTGGCCCTGGCTGCCGCTCTCCTGCTGGCCAGCTGTGTGCCCATTAAGCCCCAATTAATGGAGAGGCCTTTCAGCTATCAGCCTTCATTAGGGTCATCAGCCGGCGGGGAGGGGAGTTTGGATGACTGCCAAAGAGGCGACTGACAGGAACGTTTGTCCAGGGATGGGGGCAGGGAGTGAGGGGTGCAAGGAAGGAGGCGCTGTCCTCCAGGCTTCCTTCCTTCGAATCCAGAAGCTTGAGGGTTCTTTCTTTTTTGGTGGCTCCTTTTATTTTCTTTTTAAAGGCTATCTTTAGCTTAATATCAATTCTAAAACATAAGAGCAGTAAGGGCTAAGCAATGGAGGTCGAGTGACTTGTCCAGGGCCACACATCTAGGAAGTGTCTGAGGCTAGATTTGAACCCAGGACCTCTCCCCTCTAGGTCTCGGTCCCCATGAATCATTCTCTTTCATCGATTCGCTTAAAGGGAACTCGCCTGTATTTTAAGTGTCTAGTAAGTCCCCATTTAGTGAGATGCACTTCCATTCTCTCCTTTCCCCATTAGTGTGCCCCTCAGGGGAATTCACTATAGTTAAGATTTCTTTCTCTTTCTGGAGCTGCAGGTAGGGACAAAGCAGCCCCAGAAAGGATGCAGAGGTGCTAGTCTTCCCTGAATACCCCGACACCCCTACCTGCAGCTAGAGAGGGTAGAACACAAGGCAACCCAGGTACGCGGGTGAAAGCAAAACAAAGAGGGGGACAAAAAGCTCTAAGGAAATTTGCCGAGGGAGATGGAGAAAACCGAGAACGTTTCCCAAAGGAAGTGGCTCGAAGAAGGCACAGAGGGAAGGGGAGTCCAGAGGAGACGACACTGTACAAATGCATACAGGTGACATGGGAAGTTCGAGAAGGACCTGGCATACCAGGAGGGCTAGACTATTGTAGGAACACAGAGGAGTAAGGTGGACGAAGTGGGAAAGGGAGGTAGGAGCCTGATTATGAAGGGCCCTGAATGCCAGGTCAAAGTGATTATTTTTTTATCCTAAAGGCAAGGGGAGCCAATGAAAGCTTGTGAGGAAAGAAATGAAACAGGCCTCCAGCTCAGCTCCAGCTGTGTCTTTGGTCCTAGCATATAGGTAGGAATTAAATGACTGCTTATTAATTGAGATGACTAAGAGAAATTATCCTCTTTCCTGATACTTTAAAAACCACACTGGACATCTCTTTGACATTTCAGTCAATGGAATTTAGAGCTGGAAGAGGCCACAGACTGTCAGGGCTGGGAGAAAGCCTAGAACAGAGGAGGAGGATGTTAGTGCTGGGAGAGACCTTAGAACAGAGAATGTCAGAGCTGGGAGAGACCT
>NW_025395856.1:0-2856 GCF_016433145.1 Gracilinanus agilis | reverse complement strand
GCTCATTTGACAGATGGGGAAACCGAGGCAGACAGGGTGAAGTGACTTGTCCACAGCCAGTTGGCGTCTGAGGCCAGATTTGAACTCACGAAGATGTGTTTTCAAATGGTGGCCAAGATCAAATGCAATAATGGTTGTCTGTAAGGACCTCCGACTGGGGAACCATGGAGCATCGTCTACCTTTCACCACTAACCCGGAACCGGGATGTCAGGGGAAGAGAAGCGGAGCAAAGGGAAGATCCTCTGGAGCCCGAGACCCTCCCCACCAAGGCTTGGGGCCCTTGCAGAGAAGCCGTGGCATGTCCTGGAAAGCGCAGCCAGCTTGGTGGCAGGAGCCCGAGTTCGGGCGCCCCCTCAGCCAGTCCAGTCTTGGGCAAAGCCCTTCCGCAGAAGAGGCTGGGGGGCACCCCAGAGCCAGGCCTGGAAGGAAGCTCAGAGGCCGACTCCCTCCTTTTCCAGTTGAGGAAACCAAGGCTCGGTCCAGGATCAAAGAGGGAGAAAGGCAGGATGGGAGCTCCATTCCTAGGACCATCGATTAAGTCTGGAAGGGAGCCCGAGCTCATTTCCGTCCACTCCCTCATTTTCCTGAGGAGGGAAGGGACCCCGGAGAGGCCGGATACCCCAGAGAGCAAGAGGCAGAGCCGGGGCCCGAGTTCAGGTGGAAAACCCGAACGCTGTCCCCCAGCCCCGAGATGGTTCCCAGCGAAGGGCACGTGGTCGATGGAGCTTTTCTGCCCCTTTGCAGGCTTCGCTCCCGGGGGGAGCCGGGCTGGGGCTCCTTCTGGCCCCCGCTTCTCCCCGCCTCTCCCTACAGGCACCCGGCCCAGAGCAGCGAGGCAATAAATATTTGCCGGATGACTGAACGTCTGTGCGTGCCTGTGTCTGGGCCCAGAGAAACGTCACTTGTTGTCGACGGGATCCGGGGCTTTCTCGGGCTTTCTCGGGGCTGCCGTGGGCCGGCAGAGGCCTGGCCGGCTCTGACGGGGCCGCAGCTCCGGGGGCAGCCTGGGTTTGGGGCTCAGTCTGGGGCCGGGATCCGAGACGAGTCTGGGGATGGGATTGGGGCTCAGCCTGGCATCGGGCCCAAGAGCGGCTCTGTGGGTGAGGCCTGGGCTCTGCCTGGCACCAGGTCAGGGGTCAGTCTGTGACCAGGACACAGCCACAGTCTACGGGCAGGGTCGAGGTTCAGCCTGGGTCTGTGGGTGGGGCCAGGGCTCTCTCTGAGGCGCCATGCCAGGCTGAGGCGCCCTCTCCATCCCATCGTGGGCAGCTGCCAGGCTTTCTTGAAGGCTCGTGGAGGCTGGGCCAGTGGCCTGCATGGGTCAGCAAGGATTTGTGGATTTGATCTCCAGCCCCAGGGGAGGCTTCACCCCCAGAGCCCTCTAGACGGGCAAAGCAACTTCTCCTGGGGAGTGCCAGGGCCCGGTGGCATCCTTGTAGGCCCAGGCTCAGGGCAATCATGCAAGATTCCAGGGATACCCTGCTCGTGACTTGTAGTTAAAAGCTGGATTAATCCGAGGACCTGCATTCAGATCTTGCAATGCCACTTGCTCCCAAGGAGACCTTGGACAAGTCACTTCCCTTTTCCAAGCCTCAGGTTCCTCCCCCCACCCCACAGTGTAATCTTGGGGACAAAGACGGTCCCAAACCTCTAAACCCTTCCATGACTCCAGAGCAGCCTTGACTGTCTCCAGACAGGGCAGCGCAGATGCCCTCTGGTGGGCACTGAGGGACAGACACCCCCTCCCTGCCCCGTGGGCACTGACCCTCTGGCTCCTTCCTCCACCTCAGGAGCTGCCAGACCTGAAGGACTGGAGCCTGCAGGACATGGACGCCTTCGTCCTGGTTTATGACATCTGCAGCCCAGACAGCTTCGACTACGTCAAGATGCTGAGGCAGCAGATCGCAGAGACCAGGTGAGAGACCACCGGGGTGCCCCCAGAGGGAAGGATGGGCACCATCAGGGAGGACCAACACAGGGACGAGGATAGCCAGGTGGTTCAGTGGCTGGAGTCAGGCCTAGAGACGGGAGGTCCTGGGTTCAAATGTGGCCTCAGACACTTCCTAGCTGTGTGACTCTGGGCAAGTCACTTCACCCCCATTGCCTACCCTTACTGCTTCTTCCACCTTGGAACCAATACATAGTATTAAGCTGTGTGACCCTGGACAAGTCACTCGAATCTAGTTGCCTTACCCTTGTCATTTTTCTGTCTTAGAATTAATACTAAAGGAGGCAGCTAGGTGGCTTAGAGAATAGAGAACCAGAACTGGAGATGGAAGGCCCTGGGTCCAAATATAATGGCCTCATACACTTCCTAGCTGTGTGACCCTGGACAAGTCACCAAACCCTGTTTGCCAACCCTTGGTAGTGCTTCTGTCTTAAAGTGCTACTAAGACAGAAAGTAAGGGTTAAAAAAATAAAAAGAGCATGTTGAGCTGATACGGGGGGCAGTGAGCAGACTTCACCTGGGATGGCATCATTTGGGGGGCACTAAAAGCTTGCAGGCTCCTGGGCTGAGCTGTGAAAGCAGAAGATAGACAGAAGCCCAGGCCAGAAATCCCTTCTAGAAGTGCACAGAACCCCGCACTGACATCACATCCAAAGTCAAGAAGTTGGCTTGAAGAATGAACAACAACAAAAAAGAGCTCCCATCATAAAAAGCGGTGATCGTGTCAGGGAAACCCAAGACACAAATCCAGAGGAAAGGAATGATTCGAAAACATCCACAAAGAAAAGAAATCCTGGGAGAGTAGAAGCAAGAGTTTTCAAAAAGAGCTAAAAAAAAAAGACTTTAAAAGCAAACGAGGCAGGCCAGGATTGGAGTTAAAAGGGCCTGGGTTCAGTATGGCCTCAGA
>NW_025395855.1:0-3241 GCF_016433145.1 Gracilinanus agilis | reverse complement strand
AGACAAACAGAGACAGAGACAGACAGAGACAGAGACAGAGACAGAGAGAGACAGAGACAGAGACAGACAGAGACAGAGACAGACAGAGACAGAGTCAGAAACAAGAGACAGTCAGAGACAGAGACAGAGAGAGACAGAGACAGAGACAGACAGAGACAGAGACAGAGACAGACAGTGACAGACAGAGACAGAGACAGAGAGAGACAGAGACAGAGACAGACAGAGACAATGACAGAGACAGAGTCAGAGACAAGAGACAGAGAGAGACAGAGAGACAGACAGAGACAGAGACAGACAGAGACAGAGACAGAGTCAGACAGACAAGCAGACAGTCAGAACACAGCACCTGCTTGCAAGGAGCCCCCTTTCGTGACCAGCCTCTCTGCCCCCCAGGCACATCTCAGGTCTCTGGTGGGGGTCAGGGGACCATGGCCCAGTCTGGGAGAGTCGTCCTGAACCCTGACGTTGTCCAAGTGAGTCCAGATGCCTCTCCCATCAGCTTCAATAGATCTGAGAAGGGCTCCCTGGAGGAAGTGGAGGGGAGAAGGTCTGGGGAGCAGGAGGGCCTGGGCCGGGAGGCTCCCTGTTGCCCCAGGACAAGTGGCTCCCAGATCATCCCTGGGCAGGCGCCTGGGAAGCCCACAGATCCCTTCCAGAGAAGGCTGGGCAGACCTAAATAGAACCCATCAGCCTGCCCAGGAAATCAGTTCCACATAAGATAAAAATCAGCCCGTCCCTCCGTCCCTCCGTCCCTCTGTCTGTCCCTCTGCTGCCTGTCAGGCCATCGGACCTGGAAGAAGTGGGCTCCGGGGCCCCCGGGGAGCCGAGGGGCTCAGCTTTGGGGTAGCCAGTGAGCCAGAATGCATTGTGGGGCGGCCTGGGACACACCGACGGGCCTTGGGCTGAGCCGTGAAGGGGCACGGGGGGGGCAGAGTCTGGCCTTGGGGTGCCCTCGGCTGTGGGTGACCCCATACTTTGAAGGGAGACACTGCCCTGGGGGTGTTCTTAGTCTCTGAGGCCCCCCCGACTGTGATGGCTGTTAGAGGCTACGGCTGAAGGGGAGAAGAGGCTGAGGGGGCTCTCGGGAAGCCCCCGGGGTTAAGAGGGGCAGCCCTCGGCCCTGTGGGCCCAGCAGACCCCAGTGCTCTCTGCTGCCTCTCGGCCCCTGCAGAAGGACCCTCGGGAAGCCTTGGTCATCGCGGTCACTGCCAGAGCCATCTTCAACCTGGAGGCTGAGCACCAGCTCTTTGTGGCCCAGGGCACGGAGGAGTACACCAAGTACCAGGTGGCCCATGCCAAGGAGCCGCTGCTGCCAGGCACAGCCTTCCCTTTCATCCAGGTGCCAGCCTTCCCTGGCCCCGGGAGCTAGGAGGCACCTGCCCGGGCCTCTGGGGCTGCCCCTTCTTCCCTTCCCCTGCCAGGGACCGGGCTGAGGAGCTGCCCAGGAGGCCCTGGCTAGCAGCTCACGTCTGGGGGCCCAAGACGACCCCCAGGGCTGCCGCCCAGCCAAGGATGGGAGGAATGCTGGGAAGGCCCCCAACTCCACCCATGGGGCCCCCCACGGTTTCCCCTCTTCCCTCTGGGTCTGGCATCCTGCCAGAAACTCCATCAAGCAGGGGCCTTCTTAGGGGTACAGCCCAGCCCCCACCCACACCCTTCCCAGGCAGGCTGTCCCTGCCCCACATTCCCCCAGGCACCCCGCTCTGCTCCTCCCTGTCACCCCTCCCCTCCTGGCTCCCAGCAGGAGCAGACCTGGGCCAGGGGGCTTAGAGAGGGGAAGCAGCTGGGGTGGGGAGCAGAGAGAGTCTCTCAGAGCCCGTGAGGGGGGCCTTTCCATGTCAGCCACAGTTCAGGGGGGCCCACTCCCTCCCAGCCCCCTCCCGGGACCCCTCCTGGGCCTCCTCCTGGCCCCCCCCCGGGCTCATCCCCATCAGTGTACAGAGGGGAGAACAGAAGGAGCAGCCAGAAAGGGAAGGCACCCCAGCCGGAGCAAACGTGGGGGGAAGAGGCAGGCCCGGCCCAGTTCCCTCATTGGCTTGTTGAAGGATCCTTCGCTCGTCCTCCCAGAGGCCACCCAGGCCAACCTTCTGATTACCCAGAAGGCCCCGGGGGCCTAGAGGCCAGCAGCATCCAAGGTGGGGCTTGGCAGAGCTCTTGCCCCATCCGGCGAGGCTGTCCCTGGCCCGGCCCCCAGGCCGAGGCTGACGAGGCTGGCCTCGAGCTGGGCCCTCTGACGCCCACTGCTGCCCTGGGTGCCAGCCGGGGGCCTCCCTGGTGCCCATCAGGAGCCCCAGGAGAGGCTTTCATAAGGGCCAGGATGTGCCTGCAGTGGTGGTGGGGCACAGAGCCCGAGATCACCCACAGCGGGGGGCCCCCCAGGGCCAGAGCTCACCCGCCCGGTGCCTCTGCCCTCCAGGCAGTCCAGCTGGTCAATCGCAGGCTGCTGGAGCGGGACCCGGAGGACCGAGGCCTCCTGGATGTCATCGTCCTCTCCAACAACAGCCCAGAGGCTGGCGGCCGAATCGTCCACTGCGCCAGGCAGGCAGGTGAGGGGGGCCCCAGAGGAGGCAAAGAGGTCCAGGCTCTCCCCGGGGGCGGCACCAGCCCAGCTGGGACCTCCTCTTCTCCCCATCCCTCCTCGCTTGAACTCAGAGCCCAGGACACCCCGCCGGCCCTTCCCACTGACTGTCTGACCGTTCCCCAGGAGCTCCGGGGGCCCCCTCCCCCACAATGCCTCTGGCTGGCTGAGGTCACCCCCGTCCTGATAAGGCCCTTGGCAGGAGCCGTTGGCCTCCTGGGGCTGGACAGAAGCCTCGGCGTGGCAGAGCTGCAGAGGGCAGCCATCTCGGCCCCCCGAGCACCCCGCTGGGGCCATTCAGCCTCCTTCCCAGAAGCCCTGAAATGGGGGGAGCCGAGGGATGGCTTGGCCCCCCCGGGACATCCGCCGGTCAGTCACGGGCCTGACTAAGCACTGCCGGTGGAACAGGCGCTGGGCCGAGGGCCGGCGAGCCCGAGAGACCCCGGCAGGATCCCTGCCGCAGGAAGCTCAGAGTCCAAGGCAGGAGGGAGCTCGGAACCACCAGGGCAAGGGCTGGGGGGTCCCTTGTGTCCTGGACCCTGAGGGCTGGCACGCAGCCTGGCAATGCCTCAGGACCCCTCTCTGGAGAAGCCCTGAGGGCTTCAGAGAGGAGGCACCGGAATCCCAAGGAAACCAATTCCCCAAGAGTTAGCAGAACATTTC
>NW_025395854.1:0-3253 GCF_016433145.1 Gracilinanus agilis | reverse complement strand
AGACAAACAGAGACAGAGACAGACAGAGACAGAGACAGAGACAGAGAGAGACAGAGACAGAGACAGACAGAGACAGAGACAGACAGAGACAGAGTCAGAAACAAGAGACAGTCAGAGACAGAGACAGAGAGAGACAGAGACAGAGACAGACAGAGACAGAGACAGACAGTGACAGACAGAGACAGAGACAGAGAGAGACAGAGACAGAGACAGACAGAGACAATGACAGAGACAGAGTCAGAGACAAGAGACAGAGAGAGACAGAGAGACAGACAGAGACAGAGACAGACAGAGACAGAGACAGAGTCAGACAGACAAGCAGACAGAACACAGCACCCGCTTGCAAGGAGCCCCCTTTCGTGACCAGCCTCTCTGCCCCCCAGGCACATCTCAGGTCTCTGGTGGGGGTCAGGGGACCATGGCCCAGTCTGGGAGAGTCGTCCTGAACCCTGACGTTGTCCAAGTGAGTCCAGATGCCTCTCCCATCAGCTTCAATAGATCTGAGAAGGGCTCCCTGGAGGAAGTGGAGGGGAGAAGGTCTGGGGAGCAGGAGGGCCTGGGCCGGGAGGCTCCCTGTTGCCCCAGGACAAGTGGCTCCCAGATCATCCCTGGGCAGGCGCCTGGGAAGCCCACAGATCCCTTCCAGAGAAGGCTGGGCAGACCTAAATAGAACCCATCAGCCTGCCCAGGAAATCAGTTCCACATAAGATAAAAATCAGCCCGTCCCTCCGTCCCTCTGTCCCTCCGTCCCTCCGTCCCTCCGTCCCTCTGTCTGTCCCTCTGCTGCCTGTCAGGCCATCGGACCTGGAAGAAGTGGGCTCCAGGGCCCCCGGGGAGCCGAGGGGCTCAGCTTTGGGGTAGCCAGTGAGCCAGAATGCATTGTGGGGCGGCCTGGGACACACCGACGGGCCTTGGGCTGAGCCGTGAAGGGGCACGGGGGGGGGCAGAGTCTGGCCTTGGGGTGCCCTCGGCTGTGGGTGACCCCATACTTTGAAGGGAGACACTGCCCTGGGGGTGTTCTTAGTCTCTGAGGCCCCCCCGACTGTGATGGCTGTTAGAGGCTACGGCTGAAGGGGAGAAGAGGCTGAGGGGGCTCTCGGGAAGCCCCCGGGGTTAAGAGGGGCAGCCCTCGGCCCTGTGGGCCCAGCAGACCCCAGTGCTCTCTGCTGCCTCTCGGCCCCTGCAGAAGGACCCTCGGGAAGCCTTGGTCATCGCGGTCACTGCCAGAGCCATCTTCAACCTGGAGGCTGAGCACCAGCTCTTTGTGGCCCAGGGCACGGAGGAGTACACCAAGTACCAGGTGGCCCATGCCAAGGAGCCGCTGCTGCCAGGCACAGCCTTCCCTTTCATCCAGGTGCCAGCCTTCCCTGGCCCCGGGAGCTAGGAGGCACCTGCCCGGGCCTCTGGGGCTGCCCCTTCTTCCCTTCCCCTGCCAGGGACCGGGCTGAGGAGCTGCCCAGGAGGCCCTGGCTAGCAGCTCACGTCTGGGGGCCCAAGACGACCCCCAGGGCTGCCGCCCAGCCAAGGATGGGAGGAATGCTGGGAAGGCCCCCAACTCCACCCATGGGGCCCCCCACGGTTTCCCCTTTTCCCTCTGGGCCTGGCATCCTGCCAGAAACTCCATCAAGCAGGGGCCTTCTTAGGGGTACAGCCCAGCCCCCACCCACACCCTTCCCAGGCAGGCTGTCCCTGCCCCACATTCCCCCAGGCACCCCGCTCTGCTCCTCCCTGTCACCCCTCCCCTCCTGGCTCCCAGCAGGAGCAGACCTGGGCCAGGGGGCTTAGAGAGGGGAAGCAGCTGGGGTGGGGAGCAGAGAGAGTCTCTCAGAGCCCGTGAGGGGGGCCTTTCCATGTCAGCCACAGTTCAGGGGGGCCCACTCCCTCCCAGCCCCCTCCCGGGACCCCTCCTGGGCCTCCTCCTGGCCCCCCCCCGGGCTCATCCCCATCAGTGTACAGAGGGGAGAACAGAAGGAGCAGCCAGAAAGGGAAGGCACCCCAGCCGGAGCAAACGTGGGGGGAAGAGGCAGGCCCGGCCCAGTTCCCTCATTGGCTTGTTGAAGGATCCTTCGCTCGTCCTCCCAGAGGCCACCCAGGCCAACCTTCTGATTACCCAGAAGGCCCCGGGGGCCTAGAGGCCAGCAGCATCCAAGGTGGGGCTTGGCAGAGCTCTTGCCCCATCCGGCGAGGCTGTCCCTGGCCCGGCCCCCAGGCCGAGGCTGACGAGGCTGGCCTCGAGCTGGGCCCTCTGACGCCCACTGCTGCCCTGGGTGCCAGCCGGGGGCCTCCCTGGTGCCCATCAGGAGCCCCAGGAGAGGCTTTCATAAGGGCCAGGATGTGCCTGCAGTGGGGGGGGCACAGAGCCCGAGATCACCCACAGCGGGGGCCCCCCAGGGCCAGAGCTCACCCGCCCGGTGCCTCTGCCCTCCAGGCAGTCCAGCTGGTCAATCGCAGGCTGCTGGAGCGGGACCCGGAGGACCGAGGCCTCCTGGATGTCATCGTCCTCTCCAACAACAGCCCAGAGGCTGGCGGCCGAATCGTCCACTGCGCCAGGCAGGCAGGTGAGGGGGGCCCCAGAGGAGGCAAAGAGGTCCAGGCTCTCCCCGGGGGCGGCACCAGCCCAGCTGGGACCTCCTCTTCTCCCCATCCCTCCTCGCTTGAACTCAGAGCCCAGGACACCCCGCCGGCCCTTCCCACTGACTGTCTGACCCTTCCCCAGGAGCTCCGGGGGCCCCCTCCCCCACAATGCCTCTGGCTGGCTGAGGTCACCCCCGTCCCGATAAGGCCCTTGGCAGGAGCCGTTGGCCTCCTGGGGCTGGACAGAAGCCTCGGCGTGGCAGAGCTGCAGAGGGCAGCCATCTCGGCCCCCCGAGCACCCCGCTGGGGCCATTCAGCCTCCTTCCCAGAAGCCCTGAAATGGGGGGAGCCGAGGGATGGCTTGGCCCCCCCGGGACATCCGCCGGTCAGTCACGGGCCTGACTAAGCACTGCCGGTGGAACAGGCGCTGGGCCGAGGGCCGGCGAGCCCGAGAGACCCGGGCAGGATCCCTGCCGCAGGAAGCTCAGAGTCCAAGGCAGGAGGGAGCTCGGAACCACCAGGGCAAGGGCTGGGGGGTCCCTTGTGTCCTGGACCCTGAGGGCTGGCACGCAGCCTGGCAATGCCTCAGGACCCCTCTCTGGAGAAGCCCTGAGGGCTTCAGAGAGGAGGCGCCGGAATCCCAAGGAAACCAATTCCCCAAGAGTTAGCAGAACATTTC
>NW_025395853.1:0-2340 GCF_016433145.1 Gracilinanus agilis | reverse complement strand
CCCTTGCCGCCACTGTCACCATAATTGGACTTTCCTGGGCTGGCTCTGGCTTGCTTCTTGCTTCTGTATTTCTTTAGTTCCGCTCAAGAAGCTGACATCCCAGTGAGGGAGACAACACATCCACGGCTAAAACACAGGGAGGAGGAGAGCCCTTTGGCGACTGGCTGATTTAGGTCTTTGGAGTCATCTAGTTGAAGTCCCTGATTTTACGGGGGAAACCGAGGCCCAAAGAACAAGAGTCCCAAGTCGCCTCGCTAGTAACAAGCTGATCTGGGACTCCACGGAACCTCTGATGCCAAGTCCTGGGTTCTGTCCACACTTTCCTTGGAAGTGTCAAAGATCCCAGCACCGGCTCTGACAAGATGGATAAATAAATCTGTGGGCTCTAGGCATATCCCTGACGTTGGGGAAGAGTGAAGGCAAAAGGAGAAGGGATGGAGGAGGAGGAGATGGAGAGCTGGAGCCACAGGAAAGAAGGAACATGAGCTGGGTCAGTCTTGGAGAGGAGGATAGAAGGGCCCAAGGGGGCATGACTGAATGACAATGACAAGCTCAAGCACATCCCTTCTCGCTCATTCTGGGCTGAAAGCTACTCAGAGGGTCCTCATGACTCAATTGGTCCTACTTCATCCCACTCCCTTGCCGCCACTGTCACCATAATTGGACTGTCCTGGGCTGTTTCTGGCTTGCTTCTGTATTTCTGGAGAAACCACCAAACTGAACCCAGTGCAGTTCCACCATGATTTTAGGGAAGGGGGGGATGACATTTTCTCCCAGAATCCCTGAATCTCCAAACTGGAAAGGTCCTCGAAAGCCATCTAACCCAACCCCTACTTGGAAAAGAACTCCTGGAAGCAGCCAGATGGTGCAGTGATAGAGAGCCAGGCCTGGAGATGGAAAAGAAAAGAACCCTCTCCACAACCTCCCTATCCAAAAGGTCACTGACTTTAGCTGCTTCCCAGGATGCTTTGGGGCAGCTCCGTTTTCCTCCATATGAAACCCAAGTCGGCCTCTCTGTCTATAACGTGGTCCCTGGTCCTGCTCCCTCGGGCCAAGCAGAAACAAGTCTCTTCCACACGCCAGTGTTCCAAGTCCAAGGGGATGGGTGCCATGTTTCTTCTCCAAGTTAAGCATGACCATTTCATTAAGGGATCCCTCTAGGACAGTCTCAGGGCCCCGTCACCCTCCTCGGTTGGGTTTCAGCCCCTGGACAACACGGCGCCATGCCTCTGGACCAGGGATGGGCAAACTACAGCCCGTGGGCCAGATACGGCCCCCTAAAATGTTCTATCCGGCCTTCAAAAGAGTTGCCTTAGAAACAGACTGACTGGTGAGCATTTCCTTTCCTCTGGCCCCCTCTTTAAAGTTTGCCCATCACTGCTCTAGGCAATGGCCTCCACAGGGAGGCTGTGCTGAGGCATAAGAATGGTTTGGCTACAGGAGGGTTCCAGCCTCAGATAGGGGCAGGATCCAACCTGGAGAAGGAAGGCCAGAGACCTATGGCCCACGCTCCTACCTACCAGGCATGCCCTTTGTCGAGCACCCAAGAATCTTAGAATGTCACGTCTAGAGAGAACTTTACAACCCAGACCGTCACCCAGAGTTCTAAGAGATCTAGAACTGGGCTAAGCCCTTCAGCCCAACCCCCTCGTTTTGGAGAGAATTCCTTCTGAGGTTCCGAAAGGTGAAGAGACAGGTAGGGGACAGAATGGAAAGGATGCTGGGCCTGGAGTCAGGAAGATCTGTGTTCAAATTCAGCCTCAGACACTTTCTTTGTGACCCTGGCAAGTCATTTAACCTCTGTCTGCCTCAGTTTCCTCACCTATAAAGTGGGGAGCCTCATAGCACCCACCTCCCGGGGTGGTTGTGAGAATCCCATTTGGAAAGGACTCTGGGAACCTTTCAGGTCAGTATAAACGCTGGCTATGATGATGATGGGATTCACTCAAGTGTATACAGAGAAGTTAAGTGGCAGGGCTGCGATTTAATCTAGAGACAGGGAACTAGAGAGCTAGACGGAACCCCAGCAGCCTCCAGTCCAACCCAGAGAAAGGGAATTCCCACCAGAACAGCCTGAACACGGGGTCCTCCGGCCAGCCCGTTCCACTTGGGGCCACCTTTCATTCTCAGGAAATCCCTCCCTACACTGAGCCTGCACTTGTCTGTCTGTAACTTCTCTCCATGGTTCCGGATTCTGTCCTTCGGGTCCAATCTGGCCTCCATGGGATGGCCCTTCGAGTACTGGAGGGCCTTAGAACAGGGAATGTCAGGGCTGGGAGAGGGCTTAGAACAGGGAATGTCAGGGCTGGGAGGGGGCTTAGAACAGGGAATGTCAGAGCT
>NW_025395852.1:0-1113 GCF_016433145.1 Gracilinanus agilis | reverse complement strand
AACAGGGAATGTCAGGGCTGGGAGGGGGCTTAGAACAGGGAATGTCAGGGCTGGGAGGGGGCTTAGAACAAAGAATGGTAGAGATAGGAGGGGCCTCAGAACACAGGATGTCAGGGCTGGGAAGGGACTCAGAGCATACATCAATAGAAGGTGAGTCTCTTTTCTAGGCTGCTGTTATAAGTTGTAAGACTGGCATGACTGGGGCAGACAGGGGAGAGCTTCTGACCCTGCTCAGCTCATCCCTGAAGCCACAAAATGCTCAAGCTGATCCGATCTAACCCAATCCTTCATTGCACAGAGAAGGAAGCCAAAGCCTCCTCTCCTACCCACTCCCTGTGTGGGCATCCATGGGATCTGAGGTCCAGCCACCCTGTCCTGTGAGCCCTGTGGCCAGCGTCCAGACACAGCTGATGGTCACCCCCTGGCCTCTTGGCAGTGCCCAGGGGGTCAGTGCCAGGCCACACCCCGTGGCCCTGCCCCTCCTGCCCCCTGCCCAGCCCTTTCCTCACTCACCCTGGGGCATAGGCTGCCTTGGGCTCCGATTTGATGGGTGGCCCTGAGCCCCCGCTCGGGCAGTGCCCGCCCACATGGCCTCTGGGCACCACCAAACCATTGTTGTTGTTGTAGTTGAGGTGGGCACTGAAGCCAGGCCCGCAGGGTGGGGGTGGGAGGGGGCCATGGCGGCCTGAAGAAGGTCCTCCCCCACCCCCTGGTGGGCTCAGGTGATGGCCACTGCTAGAGCCAGGGGCCGCCGAGGATCCAGAGGGCTGGGTTTGTGGGTAGCCGGCAGGAGCAGGGATATCAGGGAAGCAGCTGTGGGCAGAAGCAAAGGGTTCAGGGAGGGGCATCCGCAGGAGCCCCTGGACACCGACCCCAGCCTAGCGGATGGAGCCAGGGAGATCGTGATTCCAGGCCTGCCTTACACACTCACCAGCTGTGTGACCCTGGGCAAGTCACGGGACCCCTCTGCCTCAGACTTAAGATCCCTTGTCAGTGTTATGGGGGGGCGGTAAGAGCACCCCCCTCCCGTGACTGTTGGGGCATCAAGTGAGATAACACGTGCTGCCTGCTTTGCGAACCTCAGAGATTTTATACACACGCTGAGAATATGTG
>NW_025395851.1:0-2333 GCF_016433145.1 Gracilinanus agilis | reverse complement strand
CCCTTGCCGCCACTGTCACCATAATTGGACTTTCCTGGGCTGGCTCTAGCTTGCTTCTGTATTTCTTTAGTTCCGCTCAAGAAGCAGACATCCCAGTGAGGGAGACAACACATCCACGGCTAAAACACAGGGAGGAGGAGAGCCCTTTGGCGACTGGCTGATTTAGGTCTTTGGAGTCATCTAGTTGAAGTCCCTGATTTTACGGGGGAAACCGAGGCCCAAAGAACAAGAGTCCCAAGTCGCCTCGCTAGTAACAAGCTGATCTGGGACTCCACGGAACCTCTGATGCCAAGTCCTGGGTTCTGTCCACACTTTCCTTGGAAGTGTCAAAGATCCCAGCACCGGCTCTGACAAGATGGATAAATAAATCTGTGGGCTCTAGGCATATCCCTGACTTTGGGGAAGAGTGAAGGCAAAAGGAGAAGGGATGGAGGAGGAGGAGATGGAGAGCTGGAGCCACAGGAAAGAAGGAACATGAGCTGGGTCAGTCTTGGAGAGGAGGATAGAAGGGCCCAAGGGGGCATGACTGAATGACAATGACAAGCTCAAGCACATCCCTTCTCGCTCATTCTGGGCTGAAAGCTACTCAGAGGGTCCTCATGACTCAATTGGCCCTACTTCATCCCACTCCCTTGCCGCCACTGTCACCATAATTGGACTGTCCTGGGCTGTTTCTGGCTTGCTTCTGTATTTCTGGAGAAACCACCAAACTGAACCCAGTGCAGTTCCACCATGATTTTAGGGAAGGGGGGGATGACATTTTCTCCCAGAATCCCTGAATCTCCAAACTGGAAAGGTCCTCGAAAGCCATCTAACCCAACCCCTACTTGGAAAAGAACTCCTGGAAGCAGCCAGATGGTGCAGTGATAGAGAGCCAGGCCTGGAGATGGAAAAGAAAAGAACCCTCTCCACAACCTCCCTATCCAAAAGGTCACTGACTTTAGCTGCTTCCCAGGATGCTTTGGGGCAGCTCCGTTTTCCTCCATATGAAACCCAAGTCGGCCTCTCTGTCTATAACGTGGTCCCTGGTCCTGCTCCCTCGGGCCAAGCAGAAACAAGTCTCTTCCACACGCCAGTGTTCCAAGTCCAAGGGGATGGGTGCCATGTTTCTTCTCCAAGTTAAGCATGACCATTTCATTAAGGGATCCCTCTAGGACAGTCTCAGGGCCCCGTGACCCTCCTCGGTTGGGTTTCAACCCCTGGACAACACGGCGCCATGCCTCTGGACCAGGGATGGGCAAACTACAGCCCGTGGGCCAGATACGGCCCCCTAAAATGTTCTATCCGGCCTTCAAAAGAGTTGCCTTAGAAACAGACTGACTGGTGAGCATTTCCTTTCCTCTGGCCCCCTCTTTAAAGTTTGCCCATCACTGCTCTAGGCAATGGCCTCCACAGGGAGGCTGTGCTGAGGCATAAGAATGGTTTGGCTACAGGAGGGTTCCAGCCTCAGATAGGGGCAGGATCCAACCTGGAGAAGGAAGGCCAGAGACCTATGGCCCACGCTCCTACCTACCAGGCATGCCCTTTGTCGAGCACCCAAGAATCTTAGAATGTCACGTCTAGAGAGAACTTTACAACCCAGACCGTCACCCAGAGTTCTAAGAGATCTAGAACTGGGCTAAGCCCTTCAGCCCAACCCCCTCGTTTTGGAGAGAATTCCTTCTGAGGTTCCGAAAGGTGAAGAGACAGGTAGGGGACAGAATGGAAAGGATGCTGGGCCTGGAGTCAGGAAGATCTGTGTTCAAATTCAGCCTCAGACACTTTCTTTGTGACCCTGGCAAGTCATTTAACCTCTGTCTGCCTCAGTTTCCTCACCTATAAAGTGGGGAGCCTCATAGCACCCACCTCCCGGGGTGGTTGTGAGAATCCCATTTGGAAAGGACTCTGGGAACCTTTCAGGTCAGTATAAACGCTGGCTATGATGACGATGGGATTCACTCAAGTGTATACAGAGAAGTTAAGTGGCAGGGCTGCGATTTAATCTAGAGACAGGGAACTAGAGAGCTAGACGGAACCCCAGCAGCCTCCAGTCCAACCCAGAGAAAGGGAATTCCCACCAGAACAGCCTGAACACGGGGTCCTCCGGCCAGCCCGTTCCACTTGGGGCCACCTTTCATTCTCAGGAAATCCCTCCCTACACTGAGCCTGCACTTGTCTGTCTGTAACTTCTCTCCATGGTTCCGGATTCTGTCCTTCGGGTCCAATCTGGCCTCCATGGGATGGCCCTTCGAGTACTGGAGGGCCTTAGAACAGGGAATGTCAGGGCTGGGAGAGGGCTTAGAACAGGGAATGTCAGGGCTGGGAGGGGGCTTAGAACAGGGAATGTCAGAGCT
>NW_025395850.1:0-1114 GCF_016433145.1 Gracilinanus agilis | reverse complement strand
AACAGGGAATGTCAGGGCTGGGAGGGGGCTTAGAACAGGGAATGTCAGGGCTGGGAGGGGGCTTAGAACAAAGAATGGTAGAGATAGGAGGGGCCTCAGAACACAGGATGTCAGGGCTGGGAAGGGACTCAGAGCATACATCAATAGAAGGTGAGTCTCTTTTCTAGGCTGCTGTTATAAGTTGTAAGACTGGCATGACTGGGGCAGACAGGGGAGAGCTTCTGACCCTGCTCAGCTCATCCCTGAAGCCACAAAATGCTCAAGCTGATCCGATCTAACCCAATCCTTCATTGCACAGAGAAGGAAGCCAAAGCCTCCTCTCCTACCCACTCCCTGTGTGGGCATCCATGGGATCTGAGGTCCAGCCACCCTGTCCTGTGAGCCCTGTGGCCAGCGTCCAGACACAGCTGATGGTCACCCCCTGGCCTCTTGGCAGTGCCCAGGGGGTCAGTGCCAGGCCACACCCCGTGGCCCTGCCCCTCCTGCCCCCTGCCCAGCCCTTTCCTCACTCACCCTGGGGCATAGGCTGCCTTGGGCTCCGATTTGATGGGTGGCCCTGAGCCCCCGCTCGGGCAGTGCCCGCCCACATGGCCTCTGGGCACCACCAAACCATTGTTGTTGTTGTAGTTGAGGTGGGCACTGAAGCCAGGCCCGCAGGGTGGGGGTGGGAGGGGGCCATGGCGGCCTGAAGAAGGTCCTCCCCCACCCCCTGGTGGGCTCAGGTGATGGCCACTGCTAGAGCCAGGGGCCGCCGAGGATCCAGAGGGCTGGGTTTGTGGGTAGCCGGCAGGAGCAGGGATATCAGGGAAGCAGCTGTGGGCAGAAGCAAAGGGTTCAGGGAGGGGCATCCGCAGGAGCCCCTGGACACCGACCCCAGCCTAGCGGATGGAGCCAGGGAGATCGTGATTCCAGGCCTGCCTTACACACTCACCAGCTGTGTGACCCTGGGCAAGTCACGGGACCCCTCTGCCTCAGACTTAAGATCCCTTGTCAGTGTTATGGGGGGGGCGGTAAGAGCACCCCCCTCCCGTGACTGTTGGGGCATCAAGTGAGATAACACGTGCTGACTGCTTTGCGAACCTCAGAGATTTTATACACACGCTGAGAATATGTG
>NW_025395849.1:0-4161 GCF_016433145.1 Gracilinanus agilis | reverse complement strand
GATGGATGGATGGATGGATGGATGGATGGATGGATGGATGGATGGACACACAGACAGAGAGATGGATAGACAGACAGACAGACAGACAGGTAGACAGACAGCCCAACTGACTGCCCGAGTAGATAGATAGCATTTATTCAGGCAGACAGATGATGGACAGATAGGTGGACAGACAGACAGATGAAGGAGAGGGAGCCAGAGGGAGCCCGAGTAGACAGACAGCATTTATCGGGCCATCAGTAGGTGCCGGAGCCTGTGCTTTGTGCTGGAGGAGCAGAGCCCTGCTCAGGTGCCACCTGTCTGCTGCTCCTGTCAGGGTCAGCCCAGTGAAGTCCCGAGGGGTGACCTCTGGTCTGGCCACAGGAAGAAGACTCCGGGGCCGCCGTCCCTCTCCCTAATGTCTCCCCACAAGAGCGAGGGCACAACTGAATCTCCGTCAGGGAGGATGCTTTGCTGCTGGCAAACTCACACCCCCTTGAAATGTTGACGGAAGAAGAACATTCTCGTTCTTTCCTCAAAAGGAGCCTCGCCGTAGAGCCCGCTCCAGGGCGGCGCCCTTCTTGCTTCTACCCCATTTCATCCGGTGGAGAAGGCTGTGGACGACCCCCTATTCGGGGGACCCTCCTCCCGAGGGATCCTGGAGCCACACAAACGTGCCTTCTTTGGAGGGGGCGGCTCTGGCCGTCCCCAGCGGGGCACAGGCTCTCCCGGTGGGCTCACAGTTCTGGGGCTCAAAACGTTCTCTCGCTCCATCCGCCTGGAGCTGCTCGTAGGCTGGGCCTCCTTTTCCAAGGCTGTTATGAATGTTTTCTCTACATGCTCTTCAATTACCAACGTATTCACAGAAATTCTCGGCCTCTCAGATGTCCTCCGCACACTCGCCTCCGCCTCTAACGTGCGTTGGCTTCCCTTCAGAGATGTGTGCTTTTTACTGCTTATTCCAAGGAATAATTATAACCAGCAACGGAGCTGTTAACTAGCAATTTGGGCCTTGGAGCAAGAGGCTTGCAAACACTCCTGGGGCGAACACCACGTAAATACAGCCCAGGCGAGCGGCCTAAATCAGGCCCCCAAATCAGTCATATAATTCACGATATGAAAATCAAGAGAGAGAAAATAATTAAGACAAGGTGGGTTGGGCTGGAGAGACAATATTTACAATAAATGCTCGTAACGGCTAAAAAAGTCCACACGGCTCATTTTGGGATACCTTTTAAATTTCAGCTCTGACCCGAAGCCCAGGCGGCCCAACCTCGTTACACCTCGGAGTAGGAAGGTGCCTTTTCAAGGCGCTGCTGAAAGGGCTGGAAGAGGGGGAGGCCCACGTGGGTGACCCTTCCCAGCCGCCTGACGACCTCCTACGGAAAGAAGAATCCTGAGACCCTTCGAAGACCAAAGCCAACAGGCCTCGCTCCATCACCCGCCCTCCTCTGCGGGTCGCCCGTCCTCCTCTGCAGCGGCTTCGGGGAGCCCGGCAGACCCCGGACGGCGGACCCGAGTTCTCCGTGGGCCAGAGGCGCTGGATTTCCAGGACTTCTCTGGATAATAACTTTATTTCCTCGTCTGCCTTCTTCTGGCAGAGGCTGATCTGGCAGCGAGCCGAACACAGTGACGGACAAATCACTACCAGATGAAGCTGCGAGCTTTACGCGGAGCGTTTCCTCCCGCCGCAGAGCACTTGGAGGCCCCCGAACATGACTCCACCGAGTCAGAATTGTGGGGGGATCCTGTGTGTGTGCATGTGTGTGCGTGTGTGTGCACATGTGTGTGCACGCGTGTGTGTGTGTACATGTGTGTGCGTGTGCGTGCGGGGCTCTGCCTGCACTGACGTGGGGTTCCTTGGATTGTCCAATACGGTGAATGACGAGGAAGGATCCCGATCCTTTTCCACGGCAGGCCATGAGGTTAGTCGTGGGTTTTAGAAAGAGAGAGAAAACGGCCGGACCCTCGGGACGGCCACCAGCCAAGGGCGGGTGCTCGGGGCGGCCTCCTCCCGAGGGCCCGAGTGGGCTTCACGTGGGGGTGCTTTAGGACAAGCGCTTCGGCCCCGCTCCCCGGCCACGGACGACGAGGCACAGATTCTGTAAGTGGAGGAAGGCCCCGATGAGGAGTGAGGCTGGATGAAGGCTTCGGGCATGAAGGAAAGGAAAAAGCGGCCCCAGCGCCAGCCGGGGCGCCCCTCCTGGGGTCACTCTGGGGAAATGCGGGGAGCGTGGCATGCCGGGGCTCTCTCAGGAGTGGAAGGAGGCTTTGCCCCCCCATTCCTCGCCTCGTGGGGAGCCAAAGGCTGGCCCCTCGGGCTCATCGGCGCGTATCCCCGGGGCTCCAGGCGCTCCTCCAGGGATGTGGAAGGGTTTGTGGGAATGTTCCCGACGGGGAACGGCTCCGCATGCGAGCTGGGGATGCCCAGCTCCGTCCGTTTAAAGGCAGCCCCCAAGTGGACATCCGTGAGGCGCCTGTAAAGGGGGGCTTGTTAGAAATCAGCTTGTGGGTGTTTAGAAAGGAAACAACTTCGTCTTTCTCCTTCCGAGGCCATCTGGCCCACGTGGGGCTTGGCCGGGGCCAGCCTCGGCCGGACGCTGGAGAGGGATGAGGGCCTCGTGGGCTCCCCGCTCCCTCCTCCCCAGAGAACCTGCTTTGGCTGACTAGGACCCGCCTTCCGAGAGCCCAGCCGTGGCTTCCCGCACCCCGACTCCTGTGGCGCGGCCCTCGAATGTCCCCTGGATGGGGAGGCGCATGGCCTGGATCAGTGGCAGCTCTGCCCCTCGCCCCCAGCTGGAGCCTCGGCAGGACCCTTAACCAGGGACTTGGGGGCGGCCCAGAGGGGCGCCGGGAGAGTCAGCCGCCCCGCGGCTCATGGGAGCGCTTCGACCTCCGCCATGGGCTGCTTCCCGTTGTGTGGATGGTCCAGCCTTTAGGAGGTGCCGGAGGAGCCGTCAGTGCGCAGATTCCGCTGAAGATGGCGGATGTTTGTCATTAAGCGCGTGCCAGCCCCCCTCGCCCCCAGCCCCCGCCCTCCTCTCCCAGCCCTGCGGCTGGACGTGGGGCTCTTCTGCTCCCAGCCCGCAGCCCTTCCCGAGGAAGCCGACACGGCAAGGGAGATGCCCGGAGAGACACCGGGCAGTCCATGTGCCCTTCCTTGGCCCCAGGTGGGGGTCGCGATGACCTAGCAGCGACCCCCGAGGTGGGGCTCCCAATCTAGGCCGCCTGGGGAGGGAGAGAAAGGCCGGGAGGGGCTCGAGCTCCAAAGAGGCCATTTTCACGGAAAGAAAGCCGAGTCCTCTCCAGCCACATACAAACGCGCTTCCCAGCGATCACCGCCGAGCAGAGGGACGTGAATAAATGCTGCCTATCGCGCCCCAGAGGGGCCCAACTGACCAGAGAAAAGGAAGCTGACCAGTGGGGGGCGGGGGAGGGGGAGGAAGAAGAGTCACCTTCACGCGCTGTGGGAGGAACCGGGCAGATCCTGTGGCTCCGGAGCACCCTCAGAGGCCTGCGAAGAGGAGAAGAAGAGAGGCCCGGCCGGAGGCGCTCAGCTCCTGGTAGCAGCTCCCTTTGGAGTGCCGACGACGACGACGAACTGGAACCCAGAGAGTGGCCGAGGGGGGAATGGCCGAGCGAGTCGTGGATGCTCTCGGGCTGCAGGAAGGGACGCAAGACAAACGCGGAGAAGCTGTGGAGGGACAACGAAGCAGAAGCAGAGGACAATTCGGCCCACGCCAACGTGGTGGAGCTGAGCGACCCCGAGGGGTAAGAACTTGGACTCAAAATCCTTTAAAAAGAAATAAAATAAAAATAAAACGTAAGAACTCGGACCAGTGAAACAGGCCTCCCCGATACGGGAAGAAGCGGAGGCTGCGGCCACCCGGCCACCCGCCTCCGGACAAACGTGCCGAAGGGGACGAGCGTTTTGGGACGTGACCAGGTCGGGGTCTGTTTTGCTCCAACGTACCTATTTGTTGGAAGAACTTCACTCCGTGCTGGGGGAGCCTTTGCTGCGGGTACGAAGCCCCCCTGAGTTCACGGCTCGCCGGGGCTGCCATTGCTTTGGGTATCGGACTTCCGTCGTGAGCGAGGGAGGCTCGTGTGGGGTGTGCGGGGCCTCCCTGCCGCTTCCTCGCAGGACTGACTCGCCTAGTCCTGGCCATTGGCCTGGTGCCG
>NW_025395848.1:0-4086 GCF_016433145.1 Gracilinanus agilis | reverse complement strand
ATATATATACATATATATATATATGTATATATATATTTTTTTCAAGACTCATTTCATACAAAAGAACCCCCCCCAAAACTTTGCAGATGGACAAATTATGTCATATCAAAACACAAAAGGTCTCATTGGCTTCAGAACAGGCCAAGGCCAAGGCTGAATTTTGACTGGGTTCTTATCAGAAAGCCAAGTCGGGGAATATTTTTCTTGGGGTTGAATTGCCCCCACTAAGGTTTTGGCCTTGGCTATACCAGGCAGCTGCATTCCTGGCCAAAGGGGGAGAGTGTTAATCTTTTAAATGTTGGCCCACTAGGAACCTAAAGCTCTTCAATAAGTCCACAATACTTTTCAACAAGAAATCACAAGGATCACAAAAGGGGTCAAAAGAGGAGTCTCAGATTTTCATTTATTTAAGACTCTGTTTCTCTTATTGACCTCCCACAGATAATAATATCTATAATAATTATTTCACCATGTATTAGGAAGATTAAATGAATTAATGGATAAGAACTATTCCTGTGATTTAATTAGTATAGGGAAGTCTCAGGTGAGGAAATTCCCTCTACCAGTACAGGCTTGCAACTTTTTTGCAAAGCATAGTCTTAACAAATTCTTAGGACACTTTAAATGCTAAATGAGTTAACCTCTCTCACATAGCCATTATTACCAGAGGCAGGACTTGAAATCAGGTTTTTTTTTCTTTGCTTGCTTTGGGCTCTAAATCTGCTTTGAATTCAAAGAGACAAAGTATTATAAAAGATATCAACTATCATTAGAAAACCTGGGTTCCTTTCCAATTCTATGAGTATTAAATTTCATATTTCTTTGTAGATTATGACAAAACTATAATTGTAAAATATTCTTATGTGTAAATTTTCAATAGGGAGAGATAACAATGTATAAACTGTGGATATTGTTAATGAAGACCACAATATAGAGTTCACCTTGCTTGTAGATCCTGTCCTCTATTCTATCTAATAAATCACAAGAAGATCCAAGCATCTTCAGTGACACTAACTAGTTTAGCTGAAAAGAAAGTACCAATTGAAGTATCATTATTGCACTTATTAGGAGAAATTAAAGCTTAAATAAAATTTCCCAATTTGTGATTTGAGAGTAAGAATTTGGATGATGAAATTTGTCATGCTAAGTTGAATTTCTTCCAAAGAGAAATATATAATTTTATAGAACTTGAAGTAGGATGGGAACAAATTAGATTTCTTCCATTTCTTTACAGAATAGCCTGAAACCAATCTTCTACCTTTAAATTGCTTTACCAATTCAAAATTTGATTGTGAACCCTTGAAGTATTTTGGTTTTCCAATTTAAAAACATTCAGAAACCAACTCCTTTGTATTTTCTCTTAATTCAAAGTCAATAATAAGTTATTAACATTTTTATTGTCCTTACTTAATAAAGAATGTAGTTTAATTTGATGTATATGTGAAGCCAGGACAATGATAATATTAATATCATACCTTAATGCAATGCTGTGTAGTTTTAAACTCAATTCAACAACTATTATCTCATTTGATCATTATAATAACTCTATGACATTAGTAGAATAGTTATTACTATTCTTTTGTAGATGAGGAAAACTGGTGATCAGAGAAATTATATAACTTAGATCATAGAATCAGATCTCAAAAGGCCTTTATGGATAATCTAGTCCAGGGATGGTGAATCTTTTAGAAATCAAGTGCCCTAATGACAACCCTCATGCTGCATGTATGCCCCCTCCCTTGCTCTAGGCAGGGGAGGGAGAAAGCACTTCTCATGGGCCACTGGGCAGAGCTCTAGGCAGGGGAGGGAGAAAGCACTCCTCATGGGCCACTGGGCAGAGGGGTGGGTCATGTGAGAAATGTGCTCAGGCATGTGTGGAGAGGAGGCAGGGAGCAGCACCCTCCAACATGCTCCAGAAAGTATGCCATACGTTCACCAACATGAATCTAGTCTAACTTCCTTATTTTTCAAAGGAGGAAACTGAGGTCAAGGATACTTAATTTAATTACTTAAGATCACATAAATATTAGACCTTAAAGATAGAATTTGAACCCAGCTCTTTGATTGAAAAGCCATAGATCTTTCCACATTTTTTCCTCATTACTGAATTATTTTTATAAATTAAATGAATAGTAGGGTCAGGATTGTGTTGGAGCAAATTCAGAATGAAGAACTTGTTCAAATTATTAAATGTTAAAATTTCAATGTAAGCATTTAATTCTCAGAAATCATTAATTAGTACAAATAAGGGAGTAATTTATGTTTCTATTGAATATGTTGATTTAAGAAGCTGTTGCTAAGAGTATGTCCATACATTTTTTCTGATAAACCTAGTTGTCAAATATTTATCATTATTCGCCTGTATTTCTCTAGATACAGTGCTTGTGTTGGATTTCCAGTGGCAGTGCCTGGATGATAGTGAGAAAAAGTACTTGTCAATTCTCAAAATAACTTTAGAATAAATGAAATAGGATAAAAAGTAGAGGCAGAGAAGCCCTAATCCTGTGATGATAAACCTAAGACACACATGCCAAAGATATCATGCAAAGACCTCCCCATTGTATCAGTAAATGACATTGACTGATTTTATTAAAAAATAAATTAAATAAACAATTTGCTAATGTTATTTTTCAAAAGAAAAAAGAAAACCAAATTGCCAGTATTAAAAATGAAAATGGTAAAATCACAAATAATGAAGAAGAAAATTAATTATTGGGAGCTATTTTGCCCAAATATGTGTCAATAAATCTAAGTGAAATAGATGAATATTTACAGAAATATAAAACATCCAAATTAAGAAAAGAGGAAATAGAATACTTAACCCAATTACAGAAAAAATGAAACAATTGAAAAAGTTCTCTAAGAAGGGCCAGATGGATTCACAAATGAATTTTACTAAATATTCAAAGAACAATTAACTCTAATACACAAATTATTTGGAAAATTAGAGGAAGAAAAAATTCTTCCAATCTCCTTTCATGACACAAATATAGTACTGATAACTAAACTAGGAAGTATTAAAACAGAGAAAAATTATAGAGCAATCCCTCCAATAAATACTGATATAAAAATTTTTAAAGAAAATACTATTAAAATACTATGAAGCAATACATCTAAATGATCATACATCCTGACCAGACAGATTTTATAGTGCGAATAAAGGGATGCTTCAATATTGGGAAAACCATATTTGACCATTTCAAAAACAAAGTCAACAGAAATCATATGATTATTCCAAAAGATACAGAAAATATATCTGACAAAATACAACATCCATTCTTTATAAAACATTAGAAAACACTGGGAAAAGAGGGTTTTTCTTAAAGTGATAAAGAACATTTATCTAAAACAATTAGCAGGCATTATCTATAATGGGGATAAATAAGAATCCTTTCCAATAAGAAGGATCACATAGTTAGGAAGTGTCTGAGCCAGATCTGAACTCAGGACACTCAGACTCTGGGCTTGGCATTCAATCCACTGAACTAACCAGCTGACGCCTTTCATTTTTTAAAATTAAGCTGAATTGTTTTATCCCATGCCTGATTGTTACATTATGTAAGTTAAAATGATTTTATTTTTTATTTTTCCCTTTCTCATTTAAATTTTATTTTTTAATCTGAGCTTATGGAATTATGACTGATATTTGATTTTGAAGAATCAATTTAAAATGTCTAACAGCACTTGTAACATTGGATATTCCAAACTTAATACTATTGAAATTTGCCATTGCTTATTAAACATTATGGGACTATAACTTCTGCTTGTGTCCGAGTCCATGAAAAGGGATCCCAAACAAACCAATGATTGGTGCTGTGAGTGCAGATTCAAGGATGCCAACAACTCCTATGTGGGTGGTGGATTTCAATGCCAAGGTAGGGGAGCTGCCTCAGGAGATTAGGGAAGTGGTGGTTCAGCAAGGTCAAAGATGAACTATGTCTGTATCAGTATATAAGATATTTAGACCCTAACTTTGGGTAACTGCTATATTGCTGCATCTGTCTTACATGATTATTGATAAGCATGTACCTTGATGAGACCTTGAATCAGGGACTTGTTATAATTTCAATTTATATATATATATAT
>NW_025395847.1:0-4163 GCF_016433145.1 Gracilinanus agilis | reverse complement strand
GATGGATGGATGGATGGATGGATGGATGGATGGATGGATGGATGGACACACAGACAGAGAGATGGATAGACAGACAGACAGACAGACAGGTAGGTAGACAGACAGCCCAACTGACTGCCCGAGTAGATAGATAGCATTTATTCAGGCAGACAGATGATGGACAGATAGGTGGACAGACAGACAGATGAAGGAGAGGGAGCCAGAGGGAGCCCGAGTAGACAGACAGCATTTATCGGGCCATCAGTAGGTGCCGGAGCCTGTGCTTTGTGCTGGAGGAGCAGAGCCCTGCTCAGGTGCCACCTGTCTGCTGCTCCTGTCAGGGTCAGCCCAGTGAAGTCCCGAGGGGTGACCTCTGGTCTGGCCACAGGAAGAAGACTCCGGGGCCGCCGTCCCTCTCCCTAATGTCTCCCCACAAGAGCGAGGGCACAACTGAATCTCCGTCAGGGAGGATGCTTTGCTGCTGGCAAACTCACACCCCCTTGAAATGTTGACGGAAGAAGAACATTCTCGTTCTTTCCTCAAAAGGAGCCTCGCCGTAGAGCCCGCTCCAGGGCGGCGCCCTTCTTGCTTCTACCCCATTTCATCCGGTGGAGAAGGCTGTGGACGACCCCCTATTCGGGGGACCCTCCTCCCGAGGGATCCTGGAGCCACACAAACGTGCCTTCTTTGGAGGGGGCGGCTCTGGCCGTCCCCAGCGGGGCACAGGCTCTCCCGGTGGGCTCACAGTTCTGGGGCTCAAAACGTTCTCTCGCTCCATCCGCCTGGAGCTGCTCGTAGGCTGGGCCTCCTTTTCCAAGGCTGTTATGAATGTTTTCTCTACATGCTCTTCAATTACCAACGTATTCACAGAAATTCTCGGCCTCTCAGACGTCCTCCGCGCACTCGCCTCCGCCTCTAACGTGCGTTGGCTTCCCTTCAGAGATGTGTGCTTTTTACTGCTTATTCCAAGGAATAATTATAACCAGCAACGGAGCTGTTAACTAGCAATTTGGGCCTTGGAGCAAGAGGCTTGCAAACACTCCTGGGGCGAACACCACGTAAATACAGCCCAGGCGAGCGGCCTAAATCAGGCCCCCAAATCAGTCATATAATTCACGATATGAAAATCAAGAGAGAGAAAATAATTAAGACAAGGTGGGTTGGGCTGGAGAGACAATATTTACAATAAATGCTCGTAACGGCTAAAAAAGTCCACACGGCTCATTTTGGGATACCTTTTAAATTTCAGCTCTGACCCGAAGCCCAGGCGGCCCAACCTCGTTACACCTCGGAGTAGGAAGGTGCCTTTTCAAGGCGCTGCTGAAAGGGCTGGAAGAGGGGGAGGCCCACGTGGGTGACCCTTCCCAGCCGCCTGACGACCTCCTACGGAAAGAAGAATCCTGAGACCCTTCGAAGACCAAAGCCAACAGGCCTCGCTCCATCACCCGCCCTCCTCTGCGGGTCGCCCGTCCTCCTCTGCAGCGGCTTCGGGGAGCCCGGCAGACCCCGGACGGCGGACCCGAGTTCTCCGTGGGCCAGAGGCGCTGGATTTCCAGGACTTCTCTGGATAATAACTTTATTTCCTCGTCTGCCTTCTTCTGGCAGAGGCTGATCTGGCAGCGAGCCGAACACAGTGACGGACAAATCACTACCAGATGAAGCTGCGAGCTTTACGCGGAGCGTTTCCTCCCGCCGCAGAGCACTTGGAGGCCCCCGAACATGACTCCACCGAGTCAGAATTGTGGGGGGATCCTGTGTGTGTGCATGTGTGTGCGTGTGTGTGCACATGTGTGTGCACGCGTGTGTGTGTGTACATGTGTGTGCGTGTGCGTGCGGGGCTCTGCCTGCACTGACGTGGGGTTCCTTGGATTGTCCAATACGGTGAATGACGAGGAAGGATCCCGATCCTTTTCCACGGCAGGCCATGAGGTTAGTCGTGGGTTTTAGAAAGAGAGAGAAAACGGCCGGACCCTCGGGACGGCCACCAGCCAAGGGCGGGTGCTCGGGGCGGCCTCCTCCCGAGGGCCCGAGTGGGCTTCACGTGGGGGTGCTTTAGGACAAGCGCTTCGGCCCCGCTCCCCGGCCACGGACGACGAGGCACAGATTCTGTAAGTGGAGGAAGGCCCGGATGAGGAGTGAGGCTGGATGAAGGCTTCGGGCATGAAGGAAAGGAAAAAGCGGCCCCAGCGCCAGCCGGGGCGCCCCTCCTGGGGTCACTCTGGGGAAATGCGGGGAGCGTGGCATGCCGGGGCTCTCTCAGGAGTGGAAGGAGGCTTTGCCCCCCCATTCCTCGCCTCGTGGGGAGCCAAAGGCTGGCCCCTCGGGCTCATCGGCGCGTATCCCCGGGGCTCCGGGCGCTCCTCCAGGGATGTGGAAGGGTTTGTGGGAATGTTCACGACGGGGAACGGCTCCGCATGCGAGCTGGGGATGCCCAGCTCCGTCCGTTTAAAGGCAGCCCCCAAGTGGACATCCGTGAGGCGCCTGTAAAGGGGGGCTTGTTAGAAATCAGCTTGTGGGTGTTTAGAAAGGAAACAACTTCGTCTTTCTCCTTCCGAGGCCATCTGGCCCACGTGGGGCTTGGCCGGGGCCAGCCTCGGCCGGACGCTGGAGAGGGATGAGGGCCTCGTGGGCTCCCCGCTCCCTCCTCCCCAGAGAACCTGCTTTGGCTGACTAGGACCCGCCTTCCGAGAGCCCAGCCGTGGCTTCCCGCACCCCGACTCCTGTGGCGCGGCCCTCGAATGTCCCCTGGATGGGGAGGCGCATGGCCTGGATCAGTGGCAGCTCTGCCCCTCGCCCCCAGCTGGAGCCTCGGCAGGACCCTTAACCAGGGACTTGGGGGCGGCCCAGAGGGGCGCCGGGAGAGTCAGCCGCCCCGCGGCTCATGGGAGCGCTTCGACCTCCGCCATGGGCTGCTTCCCGTTGTGTGGATGGTCCAGCCTTTAGGAGGTGCCGGAGGAGCCGTCAGTGCGCAGATTCCGCTGAAGATGGCGGATGTTTGTCATTAAGCGCGTGCCAGCCCCCCTCGCCCCCAGCCCCCGCCCTCCTCTCCCAGCCCTGCGGCTGGACGTGGGGCTCTTCTGCTCCCAGCCCGCAGCCCTTCCCGAGGAAGCCGACACGGCAAGGGAGATGCCCGGAGAGACACCGGGCAGTCCATGTGCCCTTCCTTGGCCCCAGGTGGGGGTCGCGATGACCTAGCAGCGACCCCCGAGGTGGGGCTCCCAATCTAGGCCGCCTGGGGAGGGAGAGAAAGGCCGGGAGGGGCTCGAGCTCCAAAGAGGCCATTTTCACGGAAAGAAAGCCGAGTCCTCTCCAGCCACATACAAACGCGCTTCCCAGCGATCACCGCCGAGCAGAGGGACGTGAATAAATGCTACCTATCGCGCCCAAGAGGGGCCCAACTGACCAGAGAAAAGGAAGCTGACCAGTGGGGGCGGGGGAGGGGGAGGAAGAAGAGTCACCTTCACGCGCTGTGGGAGGAACCGGGCAGATCCTGTGGCTCCGGAGCACCCTCAGAGGCCTGCGAAGAGGAGAAGAAGAGAGGCCGGCCGGAGGCGCTCAGCTCCTGGTAGCAGCTCCCTTTGGAGTGCCGACGACGACGACGAACTGGAACCCAGAGAGTGGCCGAGGGGGGAATGGCCGAGCGAGTCGTGGATGCTCTCGGGCTGCAGGAAGGGACGCAAGACAAACGCGGAGAAGCCGCGGAGGGACAACGAAGCAGAAGCAGAGGACAATTCGGCCCACGCCAACGTGGTGGAGCTGAGCGACCCCGAGGGGTAAGAACTTGGACTCAAAATCCTTTAAAAAGAAATAAAATAAAAATAAAACGTAAGAACTCGGACCAGTGAAACAGGCCTCCCCGATACGGGAAGAAGCGGAGGCTGCGGCCACCCGGCCACCCGCCTCCGGACAAACGTGCCGAAGGGGACGAGCGTTTTGGGACGTGACCAGGTCGGGGTCTGTTTTGCTCCAACGTACCTATTTGTTGGAAGAACTTCACTCCGTGCTGGGGGAGCCTCTGCTGCGGGTACGAAGCCCCCCTGAGTTCACGGCTCGCCGGGGCTGCCATTGCTTTGGGTATCGGACTTCCGTCGTGAGCGAGGGAGGCTCGTGTGGGGTGTGCGGGGCCTCCCTGCCGCCTCCTCGCAGGACTGACTCGCCTAGTCCTGGCCATTGGCCTGGTGCCG
>NW_025395846.1:0-4877 GCF_016433145.1 Gracilinanus agilis | reverse complement strand
CACACACACACACACACACACACACACACACACACACACACACACACTTTCAGTAAGGACATCGACTGGTTCCTATGTAAATGAGACCCAGAGACAAGATGGGCTCAAAGATGATTAGAATTTTAGTGCCGCCAAGCTGGAAGAGACCTTAGAACACAGAAAGTCAGAACTGGGAAAATCCTTGAAATTCAGCATGTCAGAGCTGGGAGAGACCTTAGAACAGAGAATGTCAGAACTGGGAGAGACCTTAGAACAGAGAATGTCAGAGCTGGGAGAGAGCTTAGAACAGAGACTGTCAGAGCTGGGAGAGAGCTTAGAACACAGGATGTTAGAACTAGGAAGATCCTTAGAACACAAATGTCAGAACTGGGAGAGACCTTAGAACAGAGAATGTCAGAGGTGGGAGAGACCTTAGAACAGAGAATGTCAGAGCTGGGAAAATCCTTAAAACTTAGAATGTCAGAGCTGGGAGGGACCTTAGAACAGAGAATGCCAGAGCTGTGAAGACCCTTAGAACATGGGATATCAGAGAAAGGAAGGGACTTATAACACAGGATGTCAGAGTTGGAAGGGTCAGAATGCCAATGTCAGAAGCATAGAACTTTAGAGTTGGAAGGTATCTTAGAACACAGAACATCAGAACTGGAAAGGACTTAGAACAAAGAGAGTTAGAACTAGAATATATCTTAGAATAAAGGTTAGATCTGGCAGAGACCAACCAAACAATCGCCAAGTATTTATTAAACACTGTGTGCCAAGAATTGCACTCAATACTGGAGATACAATTGGAAAAAAGGCTCTCAAGGGGCTCACACTTTAACAAGGGAGATGATACATGAAAGAGAGATCAGCTTCAGTGCAGATGGAAAAGCCTAGAAGTCCTGAGGCAGCAAAGTGAATGAGAATGTCATTGCTTAGGGAGCAGCATATGGTTAGATAACCATGTTCCTAGGGTATAGGGGCATAATGCCAAAGAAGATGGTGAAGTCCAGAGGATGCTGGGATACACTGGCAGGACAAAAGGTATCTGAAGGGTTAGAGTCGATGACTCTCAGGTATTCTAATCAGTATGAGCAGATTTTTTTGCTCTTCCTTCCCTGTTGCCCCATGGAGTCTAGAGGTAGACTAGGGATGAGGAAAGTGCAAAGGGAAGCCCCAAACTGGCCCAACCACCATCAAGTGGATCTAGATACCAAGATTAGAAACAACACACAGATAGTTGTATTTATTTTAAACTCATTTTTAAAACTTTGAGTTCCAAATTTTGCACTTCCCTCAAGCATCTTCCTCACCATTGAGAAGGCAAGCAATAAGATATTCATTACACATATGAAGTCATGCAAAAATATTTCCATATTAGCCATGTTGCAAAAAAAGCAAGAAAAATTAAGAAAGTAAAAAAGCATAAAGTATGCTTCAGTCTACACCTGCAGTCCATTAGCTCTCTCTCTCTTTGGAGAGTTTTTAGGGTTTTTCATCATGGGACCTTTGGAACTGTCTTTGATTATTGTCTTGATCAGAGTAACCAAGTCATTCACAGTTGATCATCATTACTGTATTGCTGTTACTAAGTACACTGTTCACCTGGTTCTGCTCATTTCACTTTGCATCAGTACATAGAAGTCTTCCCAAGTTTTCTGAAACCATCCTCTTCACCATTTTTTCTCTCAAACCCTTATTTTCTCCCTTAGTAACAAATCTGAGACAGAAAGGCAAGAGCTAGGCAAACAGGGTACCAAGAGACTTGTCGTGGGTCACATCGCATCCCCTTCTCCTTTCTTACAACACAATATTTTCCATCACGATCATACACACATGGTTTTATTTAAAATACATGCAAAATAGATTGTGGTCATGTGGGAAGAAGGCACAAGCTTCTAGGGGCACCGAGGGAAGAGCTCCTAAAGAAGGAATCATTTGAGCTGAGTATTGAAAGAAATCAGGGATTTTAGTTTGTTTTTTTTTTTTTTTTTTTTTAAACCCTTGTACTTTGGTGTATTGTCTCATAGGTGGAAGATTGGTAAGGGTGGGCAATGGGGGTCAAGTGACTTGCCCAGGGTCACACAGCTGGGAAGTGGCTGAGGCCGGGTTTGAACCTAGGACCTCCTGTCTCTAGGCCTGACTCTCACTCCACTGAGCTACCCAACTGCCCCCAGAAATCAGGGATTTTAGATGGAGGTGATGAGCAGAGAACATTCCAGGCATGAGAGAAAGTCTTTACAAAGGTACCGTGGTGAGAGTTACCCTGTCGAATGTATGGGTGTGTTGGAGCCAGCTCAGACTGGCTCTGGAGAGCCCATTGATAAATTTTCAGTTTGAATGTTTATGCCTTTGGAATCAGCAAACACTATAAATGAAGGACTTGATTGTTGTTTAATTGTCTATCCTTAAGGAAGTAATGGAGAAAATATTAACAATTTAGATTAAACCTAAAAGGATGCCACCTATACTTTTTTTTTTGAGAGCTGGTTGTTAAATATTTACCAGCATGCCATCTGATAAGTGATGAATAATTAGCAGATCCATTTGGCTGGACGAATGAGTCTATGGAGGCAGAAAAAGGAGATTATGACAATTGTAAAGAATTTTAAAAGACAGACAGAAGAGTTTATATTTTGTTACATATAGAGAAATTGGGGAATCACTAGAGTTTGCTGAGTAAAGTGATGCTATGGCCAGCCTGGGAGCCTCCTGAGGTCCCGAGAGCCGAGATCCAGTCTTCCTTCCCAGATCGGGGGTTCCCTGACAGAAGTGGGGGGTTAGAGTGAAAGGAGAATGCTTGTGCCACTGGGTAGTGGGACAGCCTGTCCACAGGAGGTGCCCAGTTTCCCCCCCCCTCTTCCTCTTCGCCCCCCATTTCTTCCCCACCTCCATATTTCCGTCTCAGATCGTGCCTCCCTCCCACCTGACAGTGACCTTTCCAGGGCCTCTGGGTAGCTCCCTCCTCCTGGGAAATATAATACTTTGCTGAAGTTATTATAACCTTCAGCGGTGCACAGAGCTCTCTGAGAAGCGTCCTTCCGGCCTAAGGGGCTTATTGGCTACCGCAGTTCGGCTATAAATTCAATTAGGCAGAAGGTGTGAAAGCCCAGCCCCCCTCCTTCTCCTCAGTGTTTTCTATGCTTGTGGTCCGCAGGGCTTGCGGTTGTATTTTTCACACATCCGGAGCAGCCCGGCGCGGCAGCTGGAGAAAGATAACATCCAAGCCGTGCCCCAGATCCCTCCGACCTGCCGTCCCACCGTCACCTGCCGGAGCCAGCGAATAGGAGAGCCCAAAGCAGGCGCGGAGCTCACCTGGCCTTACGCCTTCCCTTTCCGTAGGAGGCCCAGAGAGGGAAATCGTTCGCTTAAAGTCACTCAGCAAGTGAGCGCCAGGGACAAAGCCTGGATCCGCGGCTCCCGCCACCTTCCCTTGGTGTTCGTGCCCCTCCGTCTGAACTCGGAATACCTTCTGTCACCGGCAGAAAGCGCTTCTTTGAAGGGACGTAAAGGGAGGGTGCGAGGGGGCCTCAGAGGCAGGGTGGGAGGCACCAACTGGCCCTGGCTGCCGCTCTCCTGCTGGCCAGCTGTGTGCCCATTAAGCCCCAATTAATGGAGAGGCCTTTCAGCTATCAGCCTTCATTAGGGTCATCAGCCGGCGGGGAGGGGAGTTTGGATGACTGCCAAAGAGGCGACTGACAGGAACGTTTGTCCAGGGATGGGGGCAGGGAGTGAGGGGTGCAAGGAAGGAGGCGCTGTCCTCCAGGCTTCCTTCCTTCGAATCCAGAAGCTTGAGGGTTCTTTCTTTTTTGGTGGCTCCTTTTATTTTCTTTTTAAAGGCTATCTTTAGCTTAATATCAATTCTAAAACATAAGAGCAGTAAGGGCTAAGCAATGGAGGTCGAGTGACTTGTCCAGGGCCACACATCTAGGAAGTGTCTGAGGCTAGATTTGAACCCAGGACCTCTCCCCTCTAGGTCTCGGTCCCCATGAATCATTCTCTTTCATCGATTCGCTTAAAGGGAACTCGCCTGTATTTTAAGTGTCTAGTAAGTCCCCATTTAGTGAGATGCACTTCCATTCTCTCCTTTCCCCATTAGTGTGCCCCTCAGGGGAATTCACTATAGTTAAGATTTCTTTCTCTTTCTGGAGCTGCAGGTAGGGACAAAGCAGCCCCAGAAAGGATGCAGAGGTGCTAGTCTTCCCTGAATACCCCGACACCCCTACCTGCAGCTAGAGAGGGTAGAACACAAGGCAACCCAGGTACGCGGGTGAAAGCAAAACAAAGAGGGGGACAAAAAGCTCTAAGGAAATTTGCCGAGGGAGATGGAGAAAACCGAGAACGTTTCCCAAAGGAAGTGGCTCGAAGAAGGCACAGAGGGAAGGGGAGTCCAGAGGAGACGACACTGTACAAATGCATACAGGTGACATGGGAAGTTCGAGAAGGACCTGGCATACCAGGAGGGCTAGACTATTGTAGGAACACAGAGGAGTAAGGTGGACGAAGTGGGAAAGGGAGGTAGGAGCCTGATTATGAAGGGCCCTGAATGCCAGGTCAAAGTGATTATTTTTTTATCCTAAAGGCAAGGGGAGCCAATGAAAGCTTGTGAGGAAAGAAATGAAACAGGCCTCCAGCTCAGCTCCAGCTGTGTCTTTGGTCCTAGCATATAGGTAGGAATTAAATGACTGCTTATTAATTGAGATGACTAAGAGAAATTATCCTCTTTCCTGATACTTTAAAAACCACACTGGACATCTCTTTGACATTTCAGTCAATGGAATTTAGAGCTGGAAGAGGCCACAGACTGTCAGGGCTGGGAGAAAGCCTAGAACAGAGGAGGAGGATGTTAGTGCTGGGAGAGACCTTAGAACAGAGAATGTCAGAGCTGGGAGAGACCT
>NW_025395845.1:0-1155 GCF_016433145.1 Gracilinanus agilis | reverse complement strand
CTTAGAACACAGAATGTCAGAGCTGGGAGAGATCTTAGAACAGAGAATGTCAGAGCTGGGAGAGACCTTAGAACAGAGAATGTCAGGGCTGGGAGAGATCTTAGAACAGAGAATGTCAAAGCTTCTGGATAGACCTTGGGACATAGAATCATCTGTAAGGAACCAGATAAGGAAACGGGGGTGGAGGGGGCAGGAGGAAGTAATCTGCCTTGAGTGTCACAGCTCCAAAGAAACCAAACTGTGATTTAAACTCAAGTTGTTTGTCCCCAAATACTATCTTCTCTCTGTCACACCAGCCTGTACAAATGGGGAAATCCATCATCCCAAGCCACAAGAGCCCAAGGGCCAAGGTCTGGATTGTTTGTTCTTTACACTGTGAATTGATTTTCAAAGGGTGTTTCCCAGAAATGGTCCCAGCCTCTCTAGTCTCCTGTTTCGCTATTTATTCCACCTTGGCTGGCTGCCCCTCCTCACTAGACCCTCTGCTTCCCCTGGAAAGCACTGAGGAACAGCCCAGCCCCATGGCAGCCGGTCCTTGGCTTCAACATCGGGGCCCAAGCAGGGAAGCGGTGTTCCCATAAATCCCCTGCTGGGTTCCCCTGCCAGCCCAGCCCAGCCCAGCCCCCTGCCAGCTGGGCCCTGCAGCAAATCCTTGCCCTGGCCAGAGGGGCCATTCCCAGGCCTGGGGCTTAGAGGAGAGCCCTGTGCCAGCCAAGGGGCAAGATGGTGGGGAGACTTCCTGTCCTAAGGAAGATGAGTCAGGGGCCAGCTTCACAGCCATACCCTGTTCCTCCCTCTATTCCCCAAGGCTCAGACTTTAACATCCATTTCAGAGATCATGGAAGAAAAGTAAAACAAAGATGGAAGTGTGAAATGGGGTATGGGAAATCTGTCAGGAAAAGGTGGGCAGGGAGTCAGAAAGATGAATAGAGAAATGGAAACACGGTGTCATGGAAAGACTTGTGGCAATGTTGGGGTCCAAGATCCTCCACATGAGCCTAGTTAGGCTTTAGAAACATACTCTCAACTTCCCCGGGCCCACCATGGTCCTACCTATGGAAACAAAAGACCTAGACTTGACCAATCTCTAGAGGAAGCTAGGAGGCTCAAGGGAGAGAGCCCTCAAGTCTCAAGTCAGGAAGTCTCATCTTCCCG
>NW_025395844.1:0-2150 GCF_016433145.1 Gracilinanus agilis | reverse complement strand
ATGATATAACTTCCATTTAATTATTTTTTAATGAAGGAGTTATTGGAAAACCTGGAAGGGTGTAAATAATGTTTTTGACCATTAACAAGCATTTATTTGGCACTTACTATTTACTCTGGCTACATTGCTCACTGTGTTAAGCCCTGGGGATATAAAGATGGCTAACAATCAGTCTTTACTATCCAGGAGCTCATAATTTATTGAGAGAAACAGCCTATGGACAATTACGTATAAATATGATGGATGAATAGACAAGAAATTGGAGATTATCAACAAAGAAATGACACTAGCATTAGGGGAAATGAGGAAAAGCTTCTTGCATAAGTGAGATTTTAGCCAGGACTTGAAGGAAATCAGGGAAGTTAGGAGATGGAGATGAAGAGAGAGAGAATTCCAGGCATGATTTGCAGGTTTTTGAGACCATGCCTTCATATAAATAAATGAATATCACCTCTCCATGGTTCACATTTCCTGATATCTGTGATATTTGAAACAGACCCACAGAAGGAAGTAAAAAACAGTACAATAAGATAAATGGGCTGCATCTGAAACAAGGAGGAGGGAATAGCTTAAAAAAGGACGGAACATCCTGCTCTGTTCTGAAGGAAATGAAAATCATTTTCTCTTTGTATGTCTGTGAGAACAGATTTTCAGAGTTTTCTCTATGAGTATCAAGACGCAGAGCTGTATCCGCCAGCCAAAAACATGGCTTAGGGCATAAAATCTGAGATGAAAACTCAGGAATTTACATAACTCACCTGACATAATCTTGGCGCTGGATAAAATGTCCAGCTGAGTGAAGGCAGCAGGCTTAGCAGTTCCTCAAGAAAGATTTGACAATCTGAGTAAAGTCTATAGTTCTCTAATTCTTATAGCACCAAAGCTAGCACAAAGTTATTTCCTAGAATTCAAATTTTAATACTATGGCTATTGAGCAGAACTTGCTAAGAGCATAATATTGTTCTCTGAATGGGCCAGGTCAGGGATTTGGGGAGAGGAAGGGTGTCTAATATTGTAAAGCTATTTTATATATTGAGAGAAGCAACATGGTGTCATGTTTAGAGAGCTATTCAGGGTGACTTGGGTTCAAGTTCTATCTCTGATATAGCCTAGCTGCGTGATGCTGGCCAAATGACTTAACCTTTCATGCCTTAGTTTTCTCATCCAGGATATAGCCTCAACCAATGAAATCATAGGTTCACTCTTTTCCCCCTTATAAACTGTATTACGACAAGCCAAAGAAATGAATAGGAAGGTCACAAAATTACTGGGAAGACTTATATGAAATGATGCAAAGTGAAATGAGCAGAACTAGAGCACTGTACGCAGTAACAATAGTAGTGTACAATGATCAACTGTGAATGACTTAACAATTATCAACAATGCACTGATCTAGGACAACGCCAAGGGATTGATGGAAAAAAAAAGACTGTCCATCCCCACAGAAAGAACTGACTGAGTCTAAATGCAGATCGAAACATACCATTTCTCTCTTTGCTTTCTTAATGAGTTTTTTCTATAAGAGATATTTTTCACAACATGATGAACATGGACATATATATTGCATGATAGCACAGTTACAACCTATATCATAATGTCTACCCTCTTGGGGACCATGAAAGGATGGGTGGGAGAGAAGTAGAGAATCAGAATTGCAACATGCCAAAATATTATTATAAAAAATTCTATATGTAATTAGGAAAATATAGTAAAAATTATATAATATGTATTTTGTCATTGCTTAATTGTTTTTCAGTCATGTCCAATTCTTCGTGATTCCATTAGTGTTTTCTTGGCAAAGATATGGAAGTGTTTTGCCATTTCCTTCTCCAACTCATTTTACAGATGAGAAACTGAGGCAAAAAGGTTTAAAGGACTTGCCCAGGGACACACACGGCTATTAAGGGTCTGAGGCCAGATTTGAATCCAGGAAGAGGAATCTTCTTGACTCCAAGCACTCTATTCACTCTGCCACCTAAGCCTCTGGCTCGCTCTATCTATCTATCTATCTATCTATCTATCTATCTATCTATCTATCTATCTATCCATCCATCCATCCATCCATCCATCCATCCATCCATCCATCCATCCATCCATCCATCCATCTATCTATCTATCTATCTATCTATCTATCTATCTATCTATCTATC
>NW_025395843.1:0-2151 GCF_016433145.1 Gracilinanus agilis | reverse complement strand
ATGATATAACTTCCATTTAATTATTTTTTAATGAAGGAGTTATTGGAGAACCTGGAAGGGTGTAAATAATGTTTTTGACCATTAACAAGCATTTATTTGGCACTTACTATTTACTCTGGCTACATTGCTCACTGTGTTAAGCCCTGGGGATATAAAGATGGCTAACAATCAGTCTTTACTATCCAGGGAGCTCATAATTTATTGAGAGAAACAGCCTATGGACAATTAAATATAAATATGATGGATGAATAGACAAGAAATTGGAGATTATCAACAAAGAAATGACACTAACATTAGGGGAAATGAGGAAAAGCTTCTTGCATAAGTGAAATTTTAGCCAGGACTTGAAGGAAATCAGGGAAGTTAGGAGATGGAGATGAAGAGAGAGAGAATTCCAGGCATGATTTGCAGGTATTTGAGACCATGCCTTCATATAAATAAATGAATATCACCTCTCCATGGCTCACATTTCCTGATATCTGTGATATTTGAAACAGACCCACAGAAGGAAGTAAAAAACAGTACAATAAGATAAATGGGCTGCATCTGAAACAAGGAGGAGGGAATAGCTTAAAAAAGGACGGAACATCCTGCTCTGTTCTGAAGGAAATGAAAATCATTTTCTCTTTGTATGTCTGTGAGAACAGATTTTCAGAGTTTTCTCTATGAGTATCAAGACGCAGAGCTGTATCCGCCAGCCAAAAACATGGCTTAGGGCATAAAATCTGAGATGAAAACTCAGGAATTTACATAACTCACCTGACATAATCTTGGCGCTGGATAAAATGTCCAGCTGAGTGAAGGCAGCAGGCTTAGCAGTTCCTCAAGAAAGATTTGACAATCTGAGTAAAGTCTATAGTTCTCTAATTCTTATAGCACCAAAGCTAGCACAAAGTTATTTCCTAGAATTCAAATTTTAATACTATGGCTATTGAGCAGAACTTGCTAAGAGCATAATATTGTTCTCTGAATGGGCCAGGTCAGGGATTTGGGGAGAGGAAGGGTGTCTAATATTGTAAAGCTATTTTATATATTGAGAGAAGCAACATGGTGTCATGTTTAGAGAGCTATTCAGGGTGACTTGGGTTCAAGTTCTATCTCTGATATAGCCTAGCTGCGTGATGCTGGCCAAATGACTTAACCTTTCATGCCTTAGTTTTCTCATCCAGGATATAGCCTCAACCAATGAAATCATAGGTTCACTCTTTTCCCCCTTATAAACTGTATTACGACAAGCCAAAGAAATGAATAGGAAGGTCACAAAATTACTGGGAAGACTTATATGAAATGATGCAAAGTGAAATGAGCAGAACTAGAGCACTGTACGCAGTAACAATAGTAGTGTACAATGATCAACTGTGAATGACTTAACAATTATCAACAATGCACTGATCTAGGACAACGCCAAGGGATTGATGGAAAAAAAAAGACTGTCCATCCCCACAGAAAGAACTGACTGAGTCTAAATGCAGATCGAAACATACCATTTCTCTCTTTGTTTTCTTAATGAGTTTTTTCTATAAGAGATATTTTTCACAACATGATGAACATGGACATATATATTGCATGATAGCACAGTTACAACCTATATCATAATGTCTACCCTCTTGGGGACCATGAAAGGATGGGTGGGAGAGAAGTAGAGAATCAGAATTGCAACATGCCAAAATATTATTATAAAAAATTCTATATGTAATTAGGAAAATATAGTAAAAATTATATAATATGTATTTTGTCATTGCTTAATTGTTTTTCAGTCATGTCCAATTCTTCGTGATTCCATTAGTGTTTTCTTGGCAAAGATATGGAAGTGTTTTGCCATTTCCTTCTCCAACTCATTTTACAGATGAGAAACTGAGGCAAAAAGGTTTAAAGGACTTGCCCAGGGACACACACGGCTATTAAGGGTCTGAGGCCAGATTTGAATCCAGGAAGAGGAATCTTCTTGACTCCAAGCACTCTATTCACTCTGCCACCTAAGCCTCTGGCTCGCTCTATCTATCTATCTATCTATCTATCTATCTATCTATCTATCTATCTATCTATCCATCCATCCATCCATCCATCCATCCATCCATCCATCCATCCATCCATCCATCCATCCATCTATCTATCTATCTATCTATCTATCTATCTATCTATCTATCTATC
>NW_025395842.1:0-1155 GCF_016433145.1 Gracilinanus agilis | reverse complement strand
CTTAGAACACAGAATGTCAGAGCTGGGAGAGATCTTAGAACAGAGAATGTCAGAGCTGGGAGAGACCTTAGAACAGAGAATGTCAGGGCTGGGAGAGATCTTAGAACAGAGAATGTCAAAGCTTCTGGATAGACCTTGGGACATAGAATCATCTGTAAGGAACCAGATAAGGAAACGGGGGTGGAGGGGGCAGGAGGAAGTAATCTGCCTTGAGTGTCACAGCTCCAAAGAAACCAAACTGTGATTTAAACTCAAGTTGTTTGTCCCCAAATACTATCTTCTCTCTGTCACACCAGCCTGTACAAATGGGGAAATCCATCATCCCAAGCCACAAGAGCCCAAGGGCCAAGGTCTGGATTGTTTGTTCTTTACACTGTGAATTGATTTTCAAAGGGTGTTTCCCAGAAATGGTCCCAGCCTCTCTAGTCTCCTGTTTCGCTATTTATTCCACCTTGGCTGGCTGCCCCTCCTCACTAGACCCTCTGCTTCCCCTGGAAAGCACTGAGGAACAGCCCAGCCCCATGGCAGCCGGTCCTTGGCTTCAACATCGGGGCCCAAGCAGGGAAGCGGTGTTCCCATAAATCCCCTGCTGGGTTCCCCTGCCAGCCCAGCCCAGCCCAGCCCCCTGCCAGCTGGGCCCTGCAGCAAATCCTTGCCCTGGCCAGAGGGGCCATTCCCAGGCCTGGGGCTTAGAGGAGAGCCCTGTGCCAGCCAAGGGGCAAGATGGTGGGGAGACTTCCTGTCCTAAGGAAGATGAGTCAGGGGCCAGCTTCACAGCCATACCCTGTTCCTCCCTCTATTCCCCAAGGCTCAGACTTTAACATCCATTTCAGAGATCATGGAAGAAAAGTAAAACAAAGATGGAAGTGTGAAATGGGGTATGGGAAATCTGTCAGGAAAAGGTGGGCAGGGAGTCAGAAAGATGAATAGAGAAATGGAAACACGGTGTCATGGAAAGACTTGTGGCAATGTTGGGGTCCAAGATCCTCCACATGAGCCTAGTTAGGCTTTAGAAACATACTCTCAACTTCCCCGGGCCCACCATGGTCCTACCTATGGAAACAAAAGACCTAGACTTGACCAATCTCTAGAGGAAGCTAGGAGGCTTAAGGGAGAGAGCCCTCAAGTCTCAAGTCAGGAAGTCTCATCTTCCCG
>NW_025395841.1:0-5356 GCF_016433145.1 Gracilinanus agilis | reverse complement strand
TCTATCTATCTATCTATCTATCTATCTATCTATCTATCTATCTATCTTATCCATCCATCCATCCATCTAGCCATCTATCTATCTATCTATCTATCTATTCATTCATCCATCTAGCCATCTATCTATTATTTACATGTAAACTATATGTATAATATATATAGCCATACACACACATACAGTATTTTTTCAGAATATTAATGATAGAGCAGTGTGTGTGTGCACGAGCATGTGAGTGATATAGGATCATAGACCTAGAAACTACTTCATAGACCATATAGTTTAACTTCTTTACAGATGAGCAAAATGAAGTTCAGAAAGACTTGGCTAAGGTCATGTTAGAAGTGGGCTTTGAACTTAAGTTTTCTAACTTCAGAGCCAGGACGTTTTCTACTATGCCATGTTGCTTCCATGTAAAAGTGTGAATTTTATTTTTTGAGTCAAAATAACATCCTATGCCAATATCTCATTCTGACAAAGAGGTACTGCCTCCAAAATTATAAAAAAAAAAGATAAAAAAAAAAAGGAAAATTCATAAGACTGTAGACTTAGAGTTGGAAGCTACCATGGAGATAACTGAGTCCAAATCCTTTGTTTTACAGATAAGAAAACTGAGGACAAGGGAAGTTAAATAGCTTGTCCAGGTTCAAATAGCTAGTAATTATCAGATATAGGATATGAACTCAGGTCTTTCTGACCCCAAGGCCAATGTTTTGTCCACAACAAGGGTTTTCAAAGTTTTTGGTCTCTGAATCACTTTATATTCTTAAAAATTATGGAGGACCCCACCCCTCCAAGTGCTTTTGTTTGTGTAGACTATAGTTATCATTTTATATACTGAAAATTTAAAAAATTTTAAAATTATTGTGAAAATAGGTGACCTCAGGGATTCATTGAAAGGGTCTCCAGAATTCTCAAGGTCCCCAGACCACAGTTTCAGAACCATCATTCCAGAAACTCCAGGCTGCCTACCAAATATGTATCCAATCAGTTGCCAAATATTTCTATTTTAGCCTCCACAATACATCCCGCATAATGTCTCTTACTCACAGAAGCCACAAGCTTAGTTTAGGCCTTCTTTAGCTGTTGCTCTGATTATTTCAAAGACCTACTAATACGTTTCTTTGCTTCAAGTTTCTCAGAACTCCAGTTCATCTTCCATATTACTGTCAAAGTGATTTTCTTAAGGTTTAGATCTCATCATATTGCTCCCTACTGGAAAAACTCCTGGCTGGCTATCACATCTACAATAAAACATAAACTCTGTCCAGGTTTTAAGGTCTTTTATAATCTTGTCCTGACCTAACTTTCCAGCTTCAGTGGACATTGCTCCCCTTCCCACATTCTGGTCATATTGGCATTCCATATACTTCCCCTTTCTCAGGTTATATCTAGAGTATTGTTTCAATTCTCTAATACTGAACACCAGATTTTAGGAAAGATATTAATAAAGTAGAGAACCTAGAATAAGATGCCCAACATGGTAAGAAATTGGATGAGACCACATCTTGGTCAGGCTCAAAAGATTTAGTTTAGTTTTAAGAGGAAAGATGTATTAATGAGGATATAATTGCTATCTTTTAGTATTGGAAGAATCAACATTTAAAAAGACGATTTGACATACCCTACTTGGTTGCTCTGGAAAATTAATATTGAAAAATAAAATTGGCTCCACTATTAGTTTGATTTGAAAAACTACAAAATCATCTCTCTCCTCAGGCTATGAAACTGAGATGTATTCTTCTTTATTTTATCTAGATGTAAAAACTGGCTGGGTGGTGACCTACTCCCTTATTTATCTGTAAACCAGGAATTGATAAGGTGATGAAATCAACTAGGCAGCCACCATGTTGGGAAGCATGCCACTCCATGGCAGTAGGAAGAGGGCTTCTTGACATCTTCTTGAGACCTGCCTCTTCATGTGATGAAGTGATAAGGGAGTGGTTGAGGTCTCTGAAGCTACTCTTGTGTGACTTGTCTTTCACTCAGAGATGTCCTGGGGAAGGACTGAATGATGATGATGTCAGAAGTGATATGTATTGATTTACATGAAAAGAAATCAGTCTTTTTTTGCTTAGCCATTTGTTCTTTGGCTCCTATCTTCTGACCATGATATCTCTTTCTCTCCTGCCTAGCTACTGATTTTTCTCACACTTGGGCCTCTGCTCTCTCCTTCTCTGGACCAGTCTGGGTGCCTGGTTCAAGTTCAGTGGTATCTGTTTGGATTACAAGGAAGTCCATTGGATAATTAAGTTTTCCTGAGTGGCAGATTAATAAATTGATATTTTAAAACTGAAAATACAGCCTCCAGAGAATTCAATTGTTACAGTGCAGAAGACAAAGGTATAAACAATGAATGGAAGTTGAGTAAAGCAGTGGTGTCAAAATTTAGCCCATAGGCAAAATGTGTCCCACAACGCTCTTGGTTGCTGCCCAAATTAGACTTAAAGGTAATTGGGGAATATTTAAGAAGTTAAATTAAAATGCAAAAATAACCATATATAACAATATGGGGGCTGAAGTGGCCCCCATTTCTACTTTTGTTTGATACTCCTGGCTTAGAGGAACAATTGGACTTTATAGTAAGGAAGAACCCCCTAAAAATTGGAGCTATGTCTATGTAGAATGAAAAATTTTCAGAGGGAAACTTTAAGTGTCTTAAGGACTGTGATGTACAAAATAACATAGTCTTGCTTTTATGTTTTTATTCCCAGCACCCAGACTGTAACTAGAACCAAACAAAGGCTTATTTATTGATAGTAGTTCTCTCATATTTGGAAGTCTTCTAGTAGAACCTGGAATTCACGTGTTGTGAATGTTGTTAAAGAGCTTCATGATCAGGCATGGGTGAAGCTAGAACTCTAAGGTCTCTTCCAGAACTTTGGACTCTAAGGTCCCTTACATAAAGAGCATTATGTGATAGTACAATGTTTCAAGTGTTCTCAGAGAAAGTAAATTATTTTCATTGACCATCATCAACCCAATAAGATTTTATTTCTTTATGGAAGTTATCGATGACTAATTTTCATCCCAGTTTGACTTCCCTTTGTTATCCTGTATAAAAAGAGGAAGAGCCATAACAAGTAAGTTTGGTACCCATGACAAACAATACAAAATCCCATAGACTAAATGGGACTAAATGTAACCTTAAGTCAACATGAAGGAAACCCCAGAACATTATTTTATGAGCAGACATATCCTGAGATACCAAGAACAGGGAATATTCCATTTAAGAAAGCATAGGGCTGGGCTGGACTTGAAAAGAACTCGATATGAGGCCATCAAAAGAAGGAAGCATCATTTCTTAGTTTGACTAATTACCCCTATTAACCAGTTTTACATTGCTGAATTCACAAAAGTGTTATTAAAATATAAAGGTAAAAAACTAAAATTGCCCAATTTTAAAAATTATTATTTTAAATTTTTTGTGTTCTTTAAATGTCAGTGCCCTGAAACCAAACTCCAGTTGCCTGACTATTTAAAGCTCATTTTTAGGGTAATGAGTATTATGTATGAGTATATAGAATATTATCAAGTTGCCTACATGATTTCCTTCTTTGGCTCAAAGATTTCCTCTCCCATTTTTCTGTGGTGAATATATAAAAGTCATATACATAAGTCATCCTGGATGAAAGATGTTCTATGCAACTGGAGAGATTTTAGCATTGATTAGATCATGGATCCACTGAAGAAGACTGAAACTTAAAAATACTGAAACATCTAACCTAATTATATTATGCATTGCCATTTTGAATCTACTTTGCAGCAGAACAGATTGGAAGGCCAAGTAGTCCTCCAACTCATCAACAATTCTAAGGGATTTTATAATCATTTTATTTATTTATTTAGAACCATTTACTACTTCATATGTATAATACAAACTAATTTTAGGGGTTGATCAAACTTAACAATTGGGGGCAAATCAAGAAAGGTATCCATGATGGATATAACGCTTAAGATGAATCTTGAAAGAAACTAGGAATTTTGGAAAGTGGAGGTATAGAGAGAGAATATTCCAGAAATGGGATAGAGTCAAATGGAAAGGATTTCCCAAGTCAAATACAGACTTTTGCATGATCTCATATATAGAGACCATATACATTTTTTAAGCATTGACTAATGTTCCCCAGCATCTGTCTGATAAGAGCTAATCCTAGTCTACAAGTGGGAATGGTCTTCTTGATGCTAGATAACTGCATATCACTCCCCAGACACATATTTCTTGTTATGTCTTTAAATCTAGCCTGTGAGTTGTCCTTGATGAGCATGTGGTTTTCTGTGGGAGGGGAGGGGAGAGAAGGGGTGTTCTGGAGAGGAAAATTTGTCCTCCACAGCTCTGTCCTATAGCTAGAAAAAAATCAGGCTACATGTAATTATATGAGTAATAAGTCCTTCCCCCAAAATAAGTTTCCATGGCTTTCTTTGTATAAAATGTAAAGTATATGAAAATTGTTTCTTTTAAAATTATTTATCCCTCCCCCCCTAAATATTTTTGCAGTTTTTGAGATGCCCTTTCTAAGTGTCCAGTATCAAAGAGCAGTACCTAGGTCCTCCCACTATGGCTGGAATTCTACTTGAACCAGTCCAATCGGATAACCCATTTTTTGTTCTTTTCTCTTTTGCTTACTGCCGTCCCCATTTAACTGTCCTGAGTTTAATTTCCTAGGTTATCTTGCTAAGTGTTACAATTGATCTGATAAATGTATTCATGGATATTCATGATTTAAGCATCTTATTTCTATTTAAAGTTTTTAAATTTTAATAAAGGTCTCCCATTATGCCTTAACTCAAAAGGATCACAAATAATCTAGATATCAGACAGAATAGCAGGGCAAGAGGTGTGGGAAACTTTTATTTTTTCTCCTAAGTCATGCCATCTTATTTGAATTTTTTTGTACCTATTTCACTGGGTCAGTTGGCCAGACAGGTAAATGGTGCAATGAATAGCATGTTGGGTTTATAGTAAAGAAAACCTGAAATCAAATTTGACCTCAAATAAATAGCTGTGTTACTCTGGGCAAGTCATATAACTCTCTTTCCCTCAGTTTCTTTGACTATAAAATGGGAGATAATAATAGCACTTACCTTTTAGAGTTACTATGAAGATTCAACGATATACTATTTATTAAGTGCTTAAAACTGTGCCTGGCTATGGTAGGCACTATATAAATGCTGAACCCCTTCACATATCAAATTCCTAACTCATTCACATATATTTTCCCAAGTTTTATAGCAAGTATCTAGAACTTTCCTGATACAATTTACCCAAGTATTATTTCACTAGTTTCTCACTCAACCCCAAATTCTACCAATGCTATCATTTTACCCAGCACCACCCTACTTCCATTTTTGCTACCTT
>NW_025395840.1:0-5356 GCF_016433145.1 Gracilinanus agilis | reverse complement strand
TCTATCTATCTATCTATCTATCTATCTATCTATCTATCTATCTATCTTATCCATCCATCCATCCATCTAGCCATCTATCTATCTATCTATCTATCTATTCATTCATCCATCTAGCCATCTATCTATTATTTACATGTAAACTATATGTATAATATATATAGCCATACACACACATACAGTATTTTTTCAGAATATTAATGATAGAGCAGTGTGTGTGTGCACGAGCATGTGAGTGATATAGGATCATAGACCTAGAAACTACTTCATAGACCATATAGTTTAACTTCTTTACAGATGAGCAAAATGAAGTTCAGAAAGACTTGGCTAAGGTCATGTTAGAAGTGGGCTTTGAACTTAAGTTTTCTAACTTCAGAGCCAGGACGTTTTCTACTATGCCATGTTGCTTCCATGTAAAAGTGTGAATTTTATTTTTTGAGTCAAAATAACATCCTATGCCAATATCTCATTCTGACAAAGAGGTACTGCCTCCAAAATTATAAAAAAAAAAAAGATAAAAAAAAAAAGGAAAATTCATAAGACTGTAGACTTAGAGTTGGAAGCTACCATGGAGATAACTGAGTCCAAATCCTTTGTTTTACAGATAAGAAAACTGAGGACAAGGGAAGTTAAATAGCTTGTCCAGGTTCAAATAGCTAGTAATTATCAGATATAGGATATGAACTCAGGTCTTTCTGACCCCAAGGCCAATGTTTTGTCCACAACAAGGGTTTTCAAAGTTTTTGGTCTCTGAATCACTTTATATTCTTAAAAATTATGGAGGACCCCACCCCTCCAAGTGCTTTTGTTTGTGTAGACTATAGTTATCATTTTATATACTGAAAATTTAAAAAATTTTAAAATTATTGTGAAAATAGGTGACCTCAGGGATTCATTGAAAGGGTCTCCAGAATTCTCAAGGTCCCCAGACCACAGTTTCAGAACCATCATTCCAGAAACTCCAGGCTGCCTACCAAATATGTATCCAATCAGTTGCCAAATATTTCTATTTTAGCCTCCACAATACATCCCGCATAATGTCTCTTACTCACAGAAGCCACAAGCTTAGTTTAGGCCTTCTTTAGCTGTTGCTCTGATTATTTCAAAGACCTACTAATACGTTTCTTTGCTTCAAGTTTCTCAGAACTCCAGTTCATCTTCCATATTACTGTCAAAGTGATTTTCTTAAGGTTTAGATCTCATCATATTGCTCCCTACTGGAAAAACTCCTGGCTGGCTATCACATCTACAATAAAACATAAACTCTGTCCAGGTTTTAAGGTCTTTTATAATCTTGTCCTGACCTAACTTTCCAGCTTCAGTGGACATTGCTCCCCTTCCCACATTCTGGTCATATTGGCATTCCATATACTTCCCCTTTCTCAGGTTATATCTAGAGTATTGTTTCAATTCTCTAATACTGAACACCAGATTTTAGGAAAGATATTAATAAAGTAGAGAACCTAGAATAAGATGCCCAACATGGTAAGAAATTGGATGAGACCACATCTTGGTCAGGCTCAAAAGATTTAGTTTAGTTTTAAGAGGAAAGATGTATTAATGAGGATATAATTGCTATCTTTTAGTATTGGAAGAATCAACATTTAAAAAGACGATTTGACATACCCTACTTGGTTGCTCTGGAAAATTAATATTGAAAAATAAAATTGGCTCCACTATTAGTTTGATTTGAAAAACTACAAAATCATCTCTCTCCTCAGGCTATGAAACTGAGATGTATTCTTCTTTATTTTATCTAGATGTAAAAACTGGCTGGGTGGTGACCTACTCCCTTATTTATCTGTAAACCAGGAATTGATAAGGTGATGAAATCAACTAGGCAGCCACCATGTTGGGAAGCATGCCACTCTATGGCAGTAGGAAGAGGGCTTCTTGACATCTTCTTGAGACCTGCCTCTTCATGTGATGAAGTGATAAGGGAGTGGTTGAGGTCTCTGAAGCTACTCTTGTGTGACTTGTCTTTCACTCAGAGATGTCCTGGGGAAGGACTGAATGATGATGATGTCAGAAGTGATATGTATTGATTTACATGAAAAGAAATCAGTCTTTTTTTGCTTAGCCATTTGTTCTTTGGCTCCTATCTTCTGACCATGATATCTCTTTCTCTCCTGCCTAGCTACTGATTTTTCTCACACTTGGGCCTCTGCTCTCTCCTTCTCTGGACCAGTCTGGGTGCCTGGTTCAAGTTCAGTGGTATCTGTTTGGATTACAAGGAAGTCCATTGGATAATTAAGTTTTCCTGAGTGGCAGATTAATAAATTGATATTTTAAAACTGAAAATACAGCCTCCAGAGAATTCAATTGTTACAGTGCAGAAGACAAAGGTATAAACAATGAATGGAAGTTGAGTAAAGCAGTGGTGTCAAAATTTAGCCCATAGGCAAAATGTGTCCCACAACGCTCTTGGTTGCTGCCCAAATTAGACTTAAAGGTAATTGGGGAATATTTAAGAAGTTAAATTAAAATGCAAAAATAACCATATATAACAATATGGGGGCTGAAGTGGCCCCCATTTCTACTTTTGTTTGATACTCCTGGCTTAGAGGAACAATTGGACTTTATAGTAAGGAAGAACCCCCTAAAAATTGGAGCTATGTCTATGTAGAATGAAAAATTTTCAGAGGGAAACTTTAAGTGTCTTAAGGACTGTGATGTACAAAATAACATAGTCTTGCTTTTATGTTTTTATTCCCAGCACCCAGACTGTAACTAGAACCAAACAAAGGCTTATTTATTGATAGTAGTTCTCTCATATTTGGAAGTCTTCTAGTAGAACCTGGAATTCACGTGTTGTGAATGTTGTTAAAGAGCTTCATGATCAGGCATGGGTGAAGCTAGAACTCTAAGGTCTCTTCCAGAACTTTGGACTCTAAGGTCCCTTACATAAAGAGCATTATGTGATAGTACAATGTTTCAAGTGTTCTCAGAGAAAGTAAATTATTTTCATTGACCATCATCAACCCAATAAGATTTTATTTCTTTATGGAAGTTATCGATGACTAATTTTCATCCCAGTTTGACTTCCCTTTGTTATCCTGTATAAAAAGAGGAAGAGCCATAACAAGTAAGTTTGGTACCCATGACAAACAATACAAAATCCCATAGACTAAATGGGACTAAATGTAACCTTAAGTCAACATGAAGGAAACCCCAGAACATTATTTTATGAGCAGACATATCCTGAGATACCAAGAACAGGGAATATTCCATTTAAGAAAGCATAGGGCTGGGCTGGACTTGAAAAGAACTCGATATGAGGCCATCAAAAGAAGGAAGCATCATTTCTTAGTTTGACTAATTACCCCTATTAACCAGTTTTACATTGCTGAATTCACAAAAGTGTTATTAAAATATAAAGGTAAAAAACTAAAATTGCCCAATTTTAAAAATTATTATTTTAAATTTTTTGTGTTCTTTAAATGTCAGTGCCCTGAAACCAAACTCCAGTTGCCTGACTATTTAAAGCTCATTTTTAGGGTAATGAGTATTATGTATGAGTATATAGAATATTATCAAGTTGCCTACATGATTTCCTTCTTTGGCTCAAAGATTTCCTCTCCCATTTTTCTGTGGTGAATATATAAAAGTCATATACATAAGTCATCCTGGATGAAAGATGTTCTATGCAACTGGAGAGATTTTAGCATTGATTAGATCATGGATCCACTGAAGAAGACTGAAACTTAAAAATACTGAAACATCTAACCTAATTATATTATGCATTGCCATTTTGAATCTACTTTGCAGCAGAACAGATTGGAAGGCCAAGTAGTCCTCCAACTCATCAACAATTCTAAGGGATTTTATAATCATTTTATTTATTTATTTAGAACCATTTACTACTTCATATGTATAATACAAACTAATTTTAGGGGTTGATCAAACTTAACAATTGGGGGCAAATCAAGAAAGGTATCCATGATGGATATAACGCTTAAGATGAATCTTGAAAGAAACTAGGAATTTTGGAAAGTGGAGGTATAGAGAGAGAATATTCCAGAAATGGGATAGAGTCAAATGGAAAGGATTTCCCAAGTCAAATACAGACTTTTGCATGATCTCATATATAGAGACCATATACATTTTTTAAGCATTGACTAATGTTCCCCAGCATCTGTCTGATAAGAGCTAATCCTAGTCTACAAGTGGGAATGGTCTTCTTGATGCTAGATAACTGCATATCACTCCCCAGACACATATTTCTTGTTATGTCTTTAAATCTAGCCTGTGAGTTGTCCTTGATGAGCATGTGGTTTTCTGTGGGAGGGGAGGGGAGAGAAGGGGTGTTCTGGAGAGGAAAATTTGTCCTCCACAGCTCTGTCCTATAGCTAGAAAAAAATCAGGCTACATGTAATTATATGAGTAATAAGTCCTTCCCCCAAAATAAGTTTCCATGGCTTTCTTTGTATAAAATGTAAAGTATATGAAAATTGTTTCTTTTAAAATTATTTATCCCTCCCCCCCTAAATATTTTTGCAGTTTTTGAGATGCCCTTTCTAAGTGTCCAGTATCAAAGAGCAGTACCTAGGTCCTCCCACTATGGCTGGAATTCTACTTGAACCAGTCCAATCGGATAACCCATTTTTTGTTCTTTTCTCTTTTGCTTACTGCCGTCCCCATTTAACTGTCCTGAGTTTAATTTCCTAGGTTATCTTGCTAAGTGTTACAATTGATCTGATAAATGTATTCATGGATATTCATGATTTAAGCATCTTATTTCTATTTAAAGTTTTTAAATTTTAATAAAGGTCTCCCATTATGCCTTAACTCAAAAGGATCACAAATAATCTAGATATCAGACAGAATAGCAGGGCAAGAGGTGTGGGAAACTTTTATTTTTTCTCCTAAGTCATGCCATCTTATTTGAATTTTTTTGTACCTATTTCACTGGGTCAGTTGGCCAGACAGGTAAATGGTGCAATGAATAGCATGTTGGGTTTATAGTAAAGAAAACCTGAAATCAAATTTGACCTCAAATAAATAGCTGTGTTACTCTGGGCAAGTCATATAACTCTCTTTCCCTCAGTTTCTTTGACTATAAAATGGGAGATAATAATAGCACTTACCTTTTAGAGTTACTATGAAGATTCAACGATATACTATTTATTAAGTGCTTAAAACTGTGCCTGGCTATGGTAGGCACTATATAAATGCTGAACCCCTTCACATATCAAATTCCTAACTCATTCACATATATTTTCCCAAGTTTTATAGCAAGTATCTAGAACTTTCCTGATACAATTTACCCAAGTATTATTTCACTAGTTTCTCACTCAACCCCAAATTCTACCTGCTATCATTTTACCCAGCACCACCCTACTTCCATTTTTGCTACCTT
>NW_025395839.1:5396-8587 GCF_016433145.1 Gracilinanus agilis | reverse complement strand
TGTGTGTGTGTGTGTGTGTGTGTGTGTGTGTGTGTGTGTGTGTGTGTAGCTTTTTGCATATTATCTCTCCCATTAGACTGTGAGCTCCTTGACTGCAGGGACTGTCTTTTGCTTTTCCTTGTGTCCTCAGCACTTAGCACAGTGCCTGGCAAATAGTAGGAGCTTAATTTTTAAACTATTTTTGGAACTTTTTCATCCTATTTGAGTATAATAAGAGTAAGCGACGTCTAAAAACATACATAACTTGAATTAAATTAGTGTTACACTGTGTGACCCTGGGCAAGTCACTTGACCCCCATTGCCTACCTTACCACTCTTCTGCCTTGGAGCCAATACACAGCATTGACTCCAAGATGGAAGGTGAGGGTTTAAAAAAAATTAGTGTTACATTTATGAAACCGTACATTAAACTAAATCATGAAGCTGTTAGAAAATGGCAGTAGCTAGTTTTCTGATAGAAGAAGATCTAATTATCTAATCTAATTAGAGGAAGATCTACTAAACTCCTGACAAGGTCACATGCTGGACTTTCTGAACCCAGTTCCAACAACTGGCTGCAGTTCTTACAGGAAAAGAGGGGACTGAAATTCATGTCTTTCATGTCTTAAAGAGGCCTGTGCTAAATGGACAAATCCCATTGATAGAGAAGTTAAAATTCATCTGTCATATTTTGTTTTTGTTGCTGCTATAGATAAAGTATCTTCTCTCTCCTGGAAAGTATTTTCCTTTTTAATAATGTACTTTAGTAAAAGCACATTATTACATTTAATTAATCATGTTTAAAAACATTTGGTTAATAAAGTTTAGTTAATAAATTATTACTGTTATTAAAAGTACATTTAGTGGGAGAACTTTCATCACATCTACTGAGAACAATATTATTGTTCTTATCGATATTCTATTCATCACTCCTACACTCACTAAAGCAGAGTGGCTCCCTATTGCCTTAGGGGTAAAATGTAAAGTCCTCTGTTGAGCTTTTAAAAACCTTCACCAACTCACATTATTCCCTCTCCTAGTCCAGGCACTGCTCTGTTCCTCACCCTATTCTCTTGATTCTACTCCTCTCTCACCTCAGAGTGAATCCATCTCTTCAGATATTCCTCAGAGTACCATTTTCTGCATGGAACATTATTCAGTTGTTTTTCAGTTGTTCCCTATTCTCCTTCTCCAGCCCATTTGACAGATGAGGAAACTGAGGTAGAGTGAAGTGACTTGCCCAGGGACACATAGCTAGGAAGTGTCTGACACCAGATTTGAAATTGGGTCAATGAGTTTTTCTGACTCAAGGTCTGGTACTCTATCTACAGAATCACCTAGTTACCTTTGCATGAAACCTTTCCTGATTCACAAAAGCTAATTACTATTCACCTGGTTTGTGTTTATTTGCATTTATTCCATTTATATTTATTTTTCATATGCCTATTTATATGTTTGTTGTTTTCCATGATAGAATGTGAAGTCTTTGAGAGGAAAAGTTGTTTCATTCTCTGTTTTTGTATCCTTAGCAACTAGCATAGACAGGCACTTTGTAAATTTTTACCAGGGGCAACTTGGTGGGATAGTGTTGGGCCTGGAGTCAGGAAGACTTGAGTTAAAATTTGACCTCAGACATTTCCTAGCTATATAACCCTAGACAAGTCACTGAACTGTTACATGATGGGTAGCAAGAGTGCAAGGACAGAAGAGTATCTAGAGATTCCATTTTCTGTTGCTCCATCTATCTGAAGAAAAACAAAAAAAGCAAACTACTGGACAAATGTCCCCAGGGACAGTCATAACCTGCTATGTAAAAAAAAGGATCTCAATGTCCTTTTGCCTTAGGCCTGTGAGGGACCAAAGAACATATTAGCTTCACTTCATAGAAAGAAAGTTGAGAGATCAAATGACTTACCCAGAGCCCAAGTCACTAAGAATTGCTGTCCTGATGCCTGGAACTTCCTGTTCTTGTACTCTTGCTGCCCATCATGTTCTCCAAAGAGAAATGTCCAAAATGTGACTTAAAGAATTTCAGCTAAGAACTGGGGGCAGGATCAGGGCTGAGGTTACTATAGATAAATAAAAACACTAAATACTTGGAGATACAAATACAAATGGGATAATCTTTGCCTTTGTTTCTCCAATGTATGGGAAATAAAGCCAAATTTATAAAAAAAGAGCCATTTCCCAGTTGATAAATGACCAAATGAAATGAACAGGCAGTTTTCAGAAGATATCAAAGCTATCACTACATATTGTCATGTCAATATATTGTCAAAAGCCATATAAAAGGTTTTGTCACATTAGAGAAATACAAATTAAAATAGCTTTGATGATAACATTTGTACAACCCAGTAGAATTGCTTGTCAGCTCTGAAAGAGGGAAGGGAAAGAAAATTAATTATGTAAACATGGGAAAATATTTAAAAATTAAAATAAAAAAAACAAACAACTTTGAAGTACCACCTCACACCCATCAGATTGGCTAATATAACAGAAAAGGGGAAAAAAACAGGTGTTGGAGGGAATGTGAGAAATTTGGGACACTAATGCACTGATGGTAGAGTTGTGACATGGTCCAATTATTCTATAGTTTGGAACTATGCCCAAAAGACTATAAAACTGTGTATATACTCTTTGACCCAACAAAACCACTACCAGGTCTGTATATTGAAGTCATAGAAAAAAAAGGGAAAAGGACTTGTATATACAAAAGTATTTATAGCAGCAATTTTTGGACAAAGAATTAGAAATTGAGGGAATGTCCATCAATTGGGGAATGGCTAAACAAGTTGTGTTACATGATTATAATGGGATACCATTGTGCTGTAAGAAATGATGAGGGAACTGAAAAGGAGAAAAACTTGGGAAGACTTATATGAACTTGATGCAAAGTGAAAAGAGCAGAATTGGGGCAATATTATATACAGTAACAACATTATTTTAATTATAATCAACTGTGAAAGACTTTAGCTATTCTGATTAATACAATAGTATTCCATGAGAATTCCAGAAGACTCATGATGAAAAAATGCTATCTGCCTCCAGAAAGAGAATTGATGATCTCTAAGTACATATTGAAACATTTTCCCACTTTATTTTCCTTCCTTCCTTCCTTCCTTTTTTCCTTCCTTCTTCCTTCCTTCTTTTTCCTTCCTTCCTTCCTTCCTTCCTTCCTTCCTTCCTTCCTTCCTTCCTTCCTTCCTTCCTTC
>NW_025395839.1:0-3983 GCF_016433145.1 Gracilinanus agilis | reverse complement strand
AAAAAAAAAAAAGACTCATTTTCTGTCTTAGAATCAATACTGTGTATTGGTTCTAAGGCAGAAGAGCAGCAAGGGCTAGGCAATGCGGGTTAAGTGACTTGCCCAGGGTCACACAGCTGGGAAATGTCTGAGGCCACCTTTGAACCCAGGACTTCCTGTCTCTAGTCCTGGCTCTCTATCCCCTGAACCACCCTGTGGCCCCCAGTTTCTTCATTTTTAAAATAACCATCATGGAGCAGCCAAGTGGTTCAGGGGATAGAGAGCCAGTCCTGGAGAGAGGAGGTCCTGGGTTCAAAGGTGTCCTTAGACACTTGCTAGCTGTGCAGCCCTGGGCCAGTCACTTAACCCCCATTGCCTAGCCCTTACCCCTCTTCTGCCTTGGACCTTAGTATGGTTTCTAAGATGGAAGGCAAGGGTTAAACCCAAAACTCAATAAAATGCAATAGGCAGCAAAGCTCTCTGGGCTGGGAGGGCTCCTGTCATCCACCAGTACACCCCACATCTAGGGTGGAACTTTGAAACTCGGAGCACTTGACCTGAACCTTCCCTCTCCTCCTCCACACTCCTCCCCGCATCCCCAATCACAGACAAGAAATTTTGCCAAGGATTCTGATATTCTGACGGGACGCTGAGCGCTGGCCAGCTTCCAGAGACCCATTCTGCGAGCTGGGCGGGGTGCGCACCAGTGCAAGGGGCTCGGGAGAGAGGAGCCCCACACTGGCAGTCCCAGCCAGGGGTGTTGCTCATTTGGGGAGGGAGGGAGGGGCTTCGGGTCCCTTTTTAAGCCCAGCTGCGGGACCCCCCGATTTGCTGGAGCCGGAGAGAGGGCAGGATGCGGAGCTCCCGCTGCCTCCCAGTTGTGCTCCTCCTCTGCCTAACAGCTACCCGCCTGAGCTGTTGCCTAAATGAGGAAGAAAAGCAAATGATGGTAGAACTTCACAACCTGTATCGCTCCCAGGTCTCCCCACCTGCCGCCAACATGCAGAGCATGGTAAGCCCAGGAAGACCCTCCCTCCCACCAAATGCGAAGCTCCCCAAGAGGCTACCGGGGGTTCCCCTTCTCCCTGGAGGGATGGGGGGCAGCAAGGTGCCCGGGGCGAGCACAGGCAGAAGACCTGGTTCTTCTCATGGGTGATGGAAATCATCTCGCTTGCCGGCTCCGCGGGTGTGGGAAGTGGTGGGAGGGGAGGACGGAGGGACAGAACTTGCAACTCAACTTTTTAAAAAAGAAAAGAATCTTCAAAAGAAATAAACGTTTAAAATAGATCAAATAGATTTTATTATATATAATATAATAAAAACGAATAACATAAAATGTATTATAATATATGATATATACATATAACGCTTATGGTTATTTATAATATAATAAAAATAATAATACACATATATTTTATTATATATAATATAATAAAATATAATAAAAACAAACAACAAAACATATAATACTAATATCATATATAATATATTATAATATAATAAAACAAAATATAAAATATGTTTCATTATATATTATATTTATATATTATGTATACTATGTTTATATTATATTATGATATAATATAAATATATTAAAATATAATTTTTTTAAAGACTTAGGTTCCAGTTTCAGCTCTGCTGCTTCTTAGCTGTGTGGCTTTGACTAGTCAAGGTATTAAACCTCACTGGGTCCTAATTTCCAGATGTAAAATAGAGATAAGACTGTTTGGCCTTGCCTACCTCATAGGGTTTGGGTCCACAGTGGCATAGAGGATGGAACACCCAGCTTAGAATCAGGAAGACCTGAGTTCAAGTTTGGCCTCAAGTACTTACTCATTGTGCAGCCCTGGACAAATCACTTAATTCCTGTTTGCTTCTGTTTCCCCATTTGTAAAATGAGGGGGAAGCACCCATCTCCCAAGTTTGTTGTAAGGATCAAACAAGATAATAACTGTGAAGTCCTTAGCACAATGCCTGGCACCACACATAGTAGGTGCTGTGTAAGTATTAGCTATCATTGGTTATTCCTCGACAGATGGACTCATTATTTAAAGGCAGATTATTTCACCCCAATGGAAGGCCTATGACTTAGGCAAAATGATCAGTCTTTTCTATTGTTGGGATACACACAGCAGCCCAGGGCCATGCAAAGAGCCCGAGGCCAGGAGCCTGGCCCAGCCCGAGTTCCTTTTGGCCACTAATCTGACCTGTGGCCTTGGAGAAGTAACTTCCTCCATCCCGACCTCAGTTTCCTCATCTGCAAAATGAAAGCCACAGTGATGTCCCAGGCAACTCTCAGGATCCTAAATCTGAAAGCAAAGAATCCAGACCACTATATCACATGCCTTTGGGCGCTGCTGAGTATTGGGGTCACTCCTGCTGTCTGATGGGTGCCTGGCTTCTCAGAATTCATGAAAACAGAGGGTGGCACATAGAGGCAGCCTCCACTCTCGGCAGAGAAGAAAGAACCCTGGACCAGAAGTAAAGGTCCTTGGGTTCCCATGTTAGCTCTGCTAGGGACATGATATGCGATCTTGGATAATTTTCTGGGCCTTAGTTTCTCCACTTTTAAAATAACTAATTGGGGGCAACTGGATGGCTCAGTGGATTGAGAGCCAGGTTCAAATCTGGTCTCAGATACTTCTAGCTGTGTGACCCTGGGCAAGTCCCTTAACCCCCATTGCCTAGCTCTTACCAATCTTCTGCCTTGGAACTGATACACAATATTAGGTCTTAGATGGAAGGTAAGGGTTTAAAAAAACAAACAAACAAACAACGAATTATTTTCTAAGGCCACTGCCTTGCTCTGTTATTCTTTGATTGTCTGGATTTCTTTTCATAGTGCTGCCACCTTACAGGTGTGTACAGGTGAGGGATGTGTTTTATAAAACTTGAAGCAATATAGAAGTGTGATTTGTTAGGGTGTTCTTTAATGGCCCAAGGATTGGGGAGGGTGTTGGGACCTTGGGCCTTTGGGTTGGGAGAACTGGACATACAAGGATAATTGGGTTATAATTCATATAATCAGAAATTCTAGAAATGGAGGGGACCTAGGGACCATTTAAGTCCAATCCCTTGGTTTTACAGATCAGGAAACTGAGGGCCAGGAAGGTTAAGTAACTGACCCAAAGCCACTCAAGTAGTCAGTAGCAAAGCATGGATGGGGCTGGAGTAGGTCCAATGGGGATCAGAATGAGGTCGGAGCCCTACTGGAACAAACATGGCTCCAGGCTAGGATGGCGTCTTAGCTAAGCTGGAAGTGAGCTTGAGGAGCTCTGTTCCAAACCTCCCTATGCCACCGTTTTATGGTTTGATCTTGGACCACCTTCTGCTCCTGAGAAAGGCCAACTGAGGGACTTGAGCCAGAAAGGGGAAGGCACAGACAGGCAATAATCATCCACTGGAGCCACCCTTTCCCATCTGTACCCTCCCTCTCCCTCTTACAGCCCCCAGGGGGCTTCTGGAGGTATCCTTTGGCTCTGTCCCCCATTGGGTTGGGAATGGGAAGGTGGAATGGAGAAGACAAGTTCTCTCTATAACACCAAAACTGATTGTGTTTTCAGCCTCCTCCCTCTAAAGGACTGGAAAGAACCCTTGAGGATTAGTCTAGCCTGCTGAGCTCTGTGGGAAGGGTACACTCAGGCTCGCCTATAATCCCAGAAAGAATCTTTCCTACTTTTCCCTATTTCCTGAGGCCAACCTGGCTTCAGTCCTCCAGAACTGAGGGAGAGCTGTTCTTTCTTTCACAAATAAAGATATAAAGGCCAGAGATGACTCTCCAAGCTTGTCTCCTAGTCTGCAAACTAGGAGGGACACAAGGAATGTGAGGGTGAGTGTGAATGTCTTGGAATTGCAGCAAAAAATCAGATGCTAAAGAAGGGCCCAGGGGAAGCTGGGTGGCTCAGTGGACAGAGCACTGAGCCTGGACTCAGGAAGATTCATCTTTCTGAGTTCAAATCTGGCCTCAGACATTTCCTAGCTGGGTGGCTTTGGGCAAATCATTT
>NW_025395838.1:5396-8587 GCF_016433145.1 Gracilinanus agilis | reverse complement strand
TGTGTGTGTGTGTGTGTGTGTGTGTGTGTGTGTGTGTGTGTGTGTGTAGCTTTTTGCATATTGTCTCTCCCATTAGACTGTGAGCTCCTTGACTGCAGGGACTGTCTTTTGCTTTTCCTTGTGTCCTCAGCACTTAGCACAGTGCCTGGCAAATAGTAGGAGCTTAATTTTTAAACTATTTTTGGAACTTTTTCATCCTATTTGAGTATAATAAGAGTAAGCGACGTCTAAAAACATACATAACTTGAATTAAATTAGTGTTACACTGTGTGACCCTGGGCAAGTCACTTGACCCCCATTGCCTACCTTACCACTCTTCTGCCTTGGAGCCAATACACAGCATTGACTCCAAGATGGAAGGTGAGGGTTTAAAAAAAATTAGTGTTACATTTATGAAACCGTACATTAAACTAAATCATGAAGCTGTTAGAAAATGGCAGTAGCTAGTTTTCTGATAGAAGAAGATCTAATTATCTAATCTAATTAGAGGAAGATCTACTAAACTCCTGACAAGGTCACATGCTGGACTTTCTGAACCCAGTTCCAACAACTGGCTGCAGTTCTTACAGGAAAAGAGGGGACTGAAATTCATGTCTTTCATGTCTTAAAGAGGCCTGTGCTAAATGGACAAATCCCATTGATAGAGAAGTTAAAATTCATCTGTCATATTTTGTTTTTGTTGCTGCTATAGATAAAGTATCTTCTCTCTCCTGGAAAGTATTTTCCTTTTTAATAATGTACTTTAGTAAAAGCACATTATTACATTTAATTAATCATGTTTAAAAACATTTGGTTAATAAAGTTTAGTTAATAAATTATTACTGTTATTAAAAGTACATTTAGTGGGAGAACTTTCATCACATCTACTGAGAACAATATTATTGTTCTTATCGATATTCTATTCATCACTCCTACACTCACTAAAGCAGAGTGGCTCCCTATTGCCTTAGGGGTAAAATGTAAAGTCCTCTGTTGAGCTTTTAAAAACCTTCACCAACTCACATTATTCCCTCTCCTAGTCCAGGCACTGCTCTGTTCCTCACCCTATTCTCTTGATTCTACTCCTCTCTCACCTCAGAGTGAATCCATCTCTTCAGATATTCCTCAGAGTACCATTTTCTGCATGGAACATTATTCAGTTGTTTTTCAGTTGTTCCCTATTCTCCTTCTCCAGCCCATTTGACAGATGAGGAAACTGAGGTAGAGTGAAGTGACTTGCCCAGGGACACATAGCTAGGAAGTGTCTGACACCAGATTTGAAATTGGGTCAATGAGTTTTTCTGACTCAAGGTCTGGTACTCTATCTACAGAATCACCTAGTTACCTTTGCATGAAACCTTTCCTGATTCACAAAAGCTAATTACTATTCACCTGGTTTGTGTTTATTTGCATTTATTCCATTTATATTTATTTTTCATATGCCTATTTATATGTTTGTTGTTTTCCATGATAGAATGTGAAGTCTTTGAGAGGAAAAGTTGTTTCATTCTCTGTTTTTGTATCCTTAGCAACTAGCATAGACAGGCACTTTGTAAATTTTTACCAGGGGCAACTTGGTGGGATAGTGTTGGGCCTGGAGTCAGGAAGACTTGAGTTAAAATTTGACCTCAGACATTTCCTAGCTATATAACCCTAGACAAGTCACTGAACTGTTACATGATGGGTAGCAAGAGTGCAAGGACAGAAGAGTATCTAGAGATTCCATTTTCTGTTGCTCCATCTATCTGAAGAAAAACAAAAAAAGCAAACTACTGGACAAATGTCCCCAGGGACAGTCATAACCTGCTATGTAAAAAAAAGGATCTCAATGTCCTTTTGCCTTAGGCCTGTGAGGGACCAAAGAACATATTAGCTTCACTTCATAGAAAGAAAGTTGAGAGATCAAATGACTTACCCAGAGCCCAAGTCACTAAGAATTGCTGTCCTGATGCCTGGAACTTCCTGTTCTTGTACTCTTGCTGCCCATCATGTTCTCCAAAGAGAAATGTCCAAAATGTGACTTAAAGAATTTCAGCTAAGAACTGGGGGCAGGATCAGGGCTGAGGTTACTATAGATAAATAAAAACACTAAATACTTGGAGATACAAATACAAATGGGATAATCTTTGCCTTTGTTTCTCCAATGTATGGGAAATAAAGCCAAATTTATAAAAAAAGAGCCATTTCCCAGTTGATAAATGACCAAATGAAATGAACAGGCAGTTTTCAGAAGATATCAAAGCTATCACTACATATTGTCATGTCAATATATTGTCAAAAGCCATATAAAAGGTTTTGTCACATTAGAGAAATACAAATTAAAATAGCTTTGATGATAACATTTGTACAACCCAGTAGAATTGCTTGTCAGCTCTGAAAGAGGGAAGGGAAAGAAAATTAATTATGTAAACATGGGAAAATATTTAAAAATTAAAATAAAAAAAACAAACAACTTTGAAGTACCACCTCACACCCATCAGATTGGCTAATATAACAGAAAAGGGGAAAAAAACAGGTGTTGGAGGGAATGTGAGAAATTTGGGACACTAATGCACTGATGGTAGAGTTGTGACATGGTCCAATTATTCTATAGTTTGGAACTATGCCCAAAAGACTATAAAACTGTGTATATACTCTTTGACCCAACAAAACCACTACCAGGTCTGTATATTGAAGTCATAGAAAAAAAAGGGAAAAGGACTTGTATATACAAAAGTATTTATAGCAGCAATTTTTGGACAAAGAATTAGAAATTGAGGGAATGTCCATCAATTGGGGAATGGCTAAACAAGTTGTGTTACATGATTATAATGGGATACCATTGTGCTGTAAGAAATGATGAGGGAACTGAAAAGGAGAAAAACTTGGGAAGACTTATATGAACTTGATGCAAAGTGAAAAGAGCAGAATTGGGGCAATATTATATACAGTAACAACATTATTTTAATTATAATCAACTGTGAAAGACTTTAGCTATTCTGATTAATACAATAGTATTCCATGAGAATTCCAGAAGACTCATGATGAAAAAATGCTATCTGCCTCCAGAAAGAGAATTGATGATCTCTAAGTACATATTGAAACATTTTCCCACTTTATTTTCCTTCCTTCCTTCCTTCCTTTTTTCCTTCCTTCTTCCTTCCTTCTTTTTCCTTCCTTCCTTCCTTCCTTCCTTCCTTCCTTCCTTCCTTCCTTCCTTCCTTCCTTCCTTC
>NW_025395838.1:0-3983 GCF_016433145.1 Gracilinanus agilis | reverse complement strand
AAAAAAAAAAAAGACTCATTTTCTGTCTTAGAATCAATACTGTGTATTGGTTCTAAGGCAGAAGAGCAGCAAGGGCTAGGCAATGCGGGTTAAGTGACTTGCCCAGGGTCACACAGCTGGGAAATGTCTGAGGCCACCTTTGAACCCAGGACTTCCTGTCTCTAGTCCTGGCTCTCTATCCCCTGAACCACCCTGTGGCCCCCAGTTTCTTCATTTTTAAAATAACCATCATGGAGCAGCCAAGTGGTTCAGGGGATAGAGAGCCAGTCCTGGAGAGAGGAGGTCCTGGGTTCAAAGGTGTCCTTAGACACTTGCTAGCTGTGCAGCCCTGGGCCAGTCACTTAACCCCCATTGCCTAGCCCTTACCCCTCTTCTGCCTTGGACCTTAGTATGGTTTCTAAGATGGAAGGCAAGGGTTAAACCCAAAACTCAATAAAATGCAATAGGCAGCAAAGCTCTCTGGGCTGGGAGGGCTCCTGTCATCCACCAGTACACCCCACATCTAGGGTGGAACTTTGAAACTCGGAGCACTTGACCTGAACCTTCCCTCTCCTCCTCCACACTCCTCCCCGCATCCCCAATCACAGACAAGAAATTTTGCCAAGGATTCTGATATTCTGACGGGACGCTGAGCGCTGGCCAGCTTCCAGAGACCCATTCTGCGAGCTGGGCGGGGTGCGCACCAGTGCAAGGGGCTCGGGAGAGAGGAGCCCCACACTGGCAGTCCCAGCCAGGGGTGTTGCTCATTTGGGGAGGGAGGGAGGGGCTTCGGGTCCCTTTTTAAGCCCAGCTGCGGGACCCCCCGATTTGCTGGAGCCGGAGAGAGGGCAGGATGCGGAGCTCCCGCTGCCTCCCAGTTGTGCTCCTCCTCTGCCTAACAGCTACCCGCCTGAGCTGTTGCCTAAATGAGGAAGAAAAGCAAATGATGGTAGAACTTCACAACCTGTATCGCTCCCAGGTCTCCCCACCTGCCGCCAACATGCAGAGCATGGTAAGCCCAGGAAGACCCTCCCTCCCACCAAATGCGAAGCTCCCCAAGAGGCTACCGGGGGTTCCCCTTCTCCCTGGAGGGATGGGGGGCAGCAAGGTGCCCGGGGCGAGCACAGGCAGAAGACCTGGTTCTTCTCATGGGTGATGGAAATCATCTCGCTTGCCGGCTCCGCGGGTGTGGGAAGTGGTGGGAGGGGAGGACGGAGGGACAGAACTTGCAACTCAACTTTTTAAAAAAGAAAAGAATCTTCAAAAGAAATAAACGTTTAAAATAGATCAAATAGATTTTATTATATATAATATAATAAAAACGAATAACATAAAATGTATTATAATATATGATATATACATATAACGCTTATGGTTATTTATAATATAATAAAAATAATAATACACATATATTTTATTATATATAATATAATAAAATATAATAAAAACAAACAACAAAACATATAATACTAATATCATATATAATATATTATAATATAATAAAACAAAATATAAAATATGTTTCATTATATATTATATTTATATATTATGTATACTATGTTTATATTATATTATGATATAATATAAATATATTAAAATATAATTTTTTTAAAGACTTAGGTTCCAGTTTCAGCTCTGCTGCTTCTTAGCTGTGTGGCTTTGACTAGTCAAGGTATTAAACCTCACTGGGTCCTAATTTCCAGATGTAAAATAGAGATAAGACTGTTTGGCCTTGCCTACCTCATAGGGTTTGGGTCCACAGTGGCATAGAGGATGGAACACCCAGCTTAGAATCAGGAAGACCTGAGTTCAAGTTTGGCCTCAAGTACTTACTCATTGTGCAGCCCTGGACAAATCACTTAATTCCTGTTTGCTTCTGTTTCCCCATTTGTAAAATGAGGGGGAAGCACCCATCTCCCAAGTTTGTTGTAAGGATCAAACAAGATAATAACTGTGAAGTCCTTAGCACAATGCCTGGCACCACACATAGTAGGTGCTGTGTAAGTATTAGCTATCATTGGTTATTCCTCGACAGATGGACTCATTATTTAAAGGCAGATTATTTCACCCCAATGGAAGGCCTATGACTTAGGCAAAATGATCAGTCTTTTCTATTGTTGGGATACACACAGCAGCCCAGGGCCATGCAAAGAGCCCGAGGCCAGGAGCCTGGCCCAGCCCGAGTTCCTTTTGGCCACTAATCTGACCTGTGGCCTTGGAGAAGTAACTTCCTCCATCCCGACCTCAGTTTCCTCATCTGCAAAATGAAAGCCACAGTGATGTCCCAGGCAACTCTCAGGATCCTAAATCTGAAAGCAAAGAATCCAGACCACTATATCACATGCCTTTGGGCGCTGCTGAGTATTGGGGTCACTCCTGCTGTCTGATGGGTGCCTGGCTTCTCAGAATTCATGAAAACAGAGGGTGGCACATAGAGGCAGCCTCCACTCTCAGCAGAGAAGAAAGAACCCTGGACCAGAAGTAAAGGCCCTTGGGTTCCCATGTTAGCTCTGCTAGGGACATGATATGCGATCTTGGATAATTTTCTGGGCCTTAGTTTCTCCACTTTTAAAATAACTAATTGGGGGCAACTGGATGGCTCAGTGGATTGAGAGCCAGGTTCAAATCTGGTCTCAGATACTTCTAGCTGTGTGACCCTGGGCAAGTCCCTTAACCCCCATTGCCTAGCTCTTACCAATCTTCTGCCTTGGAACTGATACACAATATTAGGTCTTAGATGGAAGGTAAGGGTTTAAAAAAACAAACAAACAAACAACGAATTATTTTCTAAGGCCACTGCCTTGCTCTGTTATTCTTTGATTGTCTGGATTTCTTTTCATAGTGCTGCCACCTTACAGGTGTGTACAGGTGAGGGATGTGTTTTATAAAACTTGAAGCAATATAGAAGTGTGATTTGTTAGGGTGTTCTTTAATGGCCCAAGGATTGGGGAGGGTGTTGGGACCTTGGGCCTTTGGGTTGGGAGAACTGGACATACAAGGATAATTGGGTTATAATTCATATAATCAGAAATTCTAGAAATGGAGGGGACCTAGGGACCATTTAAGTCCAATCCCTTGGTTTTACAGATCAGGAAACTGAGGGCCAGGAAGGTTAAGTAACTGACCCAAAGCCACTCAAGTAGTCAGTAGCAAAGCATGGATGGGGCTGGAGTAGGTCCAATGGGGATCAGAATGAGGTCGGAGCCCTACTGGAACAAACATGGCTCCAGGCTAGGATGGCGTCTTAGCTAAGCTGGAAGTGAGCTTGAGGAGCTCTGTTCCAAACCTCCCTATGCCACCGTTTTATGGTTTGATCTTGGACCACCTTCTGCTCCTGAGAAAGGCCAACTGAGGGACTTGAGCCAGAAAGGGGAAGGCACAGACAGGCAATAATCATCCACTGGAGCCACCCTTTCCCATCTGTACCCTCCCTCTCCCTCTTACAGCCCCCAGGGGGCTTCTGGAGGTATCCTTTGGCTCTGTCCCCCATTGGGTTGGGAATGGGAAGGTAGAATGGAGAAGACAAGTTCTCTCTATAACACCAAAACTGATTGTGTTTTCAGCCTCCTCCCTCTAAAGGACTGGAAAGAACCCTTGAGGATTAGTCTAGCCTGCTGAGCTCTGTGGGAAGGGTACACTCAGGCTCGCCTATAATCCCAGAAAGAATCTTTCCTACTTTTCCCTATTTCCTGAGGCCAACCTGGCTTCAGTCCTCCAGAACTGAGGGAGAGCTGTTCTTTCTTTCACAAATAAAGATATAAAGGCCAGAGATGACTCTCCAAGCTTGTCTCCTAGTCTGCAAACTAGGAGGGACACAAGGAATGTGAGGGTGAGTGTGAATGTCTTGGAATTGCAGCAAAAAATCAGATGCTAAAGAAGGGCCCAGGGGAAGCTGGGTGGCTCAGTGGACAGAGCACTGAGCCTGGACTCAGGAAGATTCATCTTTCTGAGTTCAAATCTGGCCTCAGACATTTCCTAGCTGGGTGGCTTTGGGCAAATCATTT
>NW_025395837.1:0-1432 GCF_016433145.1 Gracilinanus agilis | reverse complement strand
TTACAAGATATCTAAGACAAGATCCAGTGAAAGATCTGGCCAGTCTGTGAGTGGACGAATCAGGGAGGTTGGCTTGCAGGCTCAGGATTAAGCAGCCTAATGCCTGTCCATTGGGTTTGGCAGGGTTCTAGAAACTTTGATTTCATTAAAGGTAAAGATCTGGGAAGAGGCCAGGGGCCTGTCTCCACCTGTCCCCTCCCCCCAAGTTTGTTTAACCCTTTCATGTTTGTTTTTGTAAGTCCTGGACTGCAGACCCATTTTATGTGTTTTAAATGATTTTAGACTTGCCTCTTTCCCACTTAATTTATATCAGGGGATGTTTGGAGGACAAAAGATGGCAGTGACTTCCCTGTCCAAGATCCTGAGTACAGTGACCAGAGGGTGGCTTACATTCATCCAGGCTATGGCTGCCACTGCCACCTTGGTGGAGGAGAACAGAATGTGATCCTGAAGCTAGTGGGAGAAAGAAGGGGACTCTGGCTAAAAGGCCCCAGTCTGAGAGATGCCCTTCCAGGTTCTAGCAAGATGCAGCTGTGATGACAGCTTGAGAACCCACTACATGGGAGTAAATGGGGCCAACAATTCCACTTGTCTCCTGGAAAGCTGAGGCTTTGGAGGGATAGCCCTGAAGGTGACATTTAGAGGGACACTGGTGCTTGGTGATGAGATCAGACTGAATTTGTGGACTTTTAGACATTATAATTAGTATTGTTTGTTATGCTTTTTACCTAGAAGAGGAAGCTGAGGCAAGTGAGACTAGTACATCTTATTATTTTTTTTTAAACCCTTACCTTCTGTCTTGGAACCAATATAAAGTATTGGCTCCAAGGCAGAAGAGTGATAAGGGTAGGCAATGGGGGTCAAGTGACTTGCCAAGGGTCATACATCTGGGAAGTGTCTGAGGCCAGATCTGAACCTAGGACCTCCTGTGTCCAGGCCTGGCTACCCAGCTGCACCCTAGCACATCTTTGAAAAGAAAAAAGGCAGGGATTGTTTGGGACAGAATTGAGTGTGCTATTCTCAGAGAGCATTTAGCTTATAAAAGATAGCTTGTTACCTTTTTGTTGGTTGAGGTCTGTAGGACAAGCTGTGAAAAGGAAATTTGTCCTTCCCCCTTTCCTCTATGTGTATCTGGTGTGGGGCCTGGAAGTGAGGACTGCATGAGGGAATTCACTGGGTAGATTCAGTCAAGAGGATAGAATGGCAGCTGGAAAAAGGCAGCAATGGAGTCAAGAATATGTGAAGACAGGGGGCTGGGCGATCTCTCCCTGCGTTGCACCCCCTGAACTGCCCCCCTGGGCAGCACAGGCAAATTAGAAAGCATAGTTGGCTCCAGAGGCATCATGTGTAAGAGTTAGGGGGCAGAGAATAGGTTTGATAAACTAAGGCAAGAGTGAATCTTGGCCTCTTCTCTTCCATGTTTGTTGCTGGC
>NW_025395836.1:0-2948 GCF_016433145.1 Gracilinanus agilis | reverse complement strand
TAATTAAAATACTAATTTATATATTTATACCAGCCTTTATCATTTTTAATATTTATCATTTTGGCAACCAGAAGTTTGGAAATAGAATTCTCAATTTTCTAGATAGCCTAAGAAGAAGCCATGCGGCTTTGGGACCCCGAGTCTCAGAAGCAATTTTTTTCCTTGCCCAGTCCTCTCCCGATTTTCCCCAGCCTAGAGGCTGTTTTATGGGGAAGAGAGACAATGGTTTTAATTGCGGCTGGGCTGCTAATTATTTTGCTCAATGCCCCGGGCCTGGTGGCCCTTGCTGGCTCTGATAGAATGCCGGAGCCCAGCCAGTGTGTCTCTGCCGCTGCTCTCCTGACTCCATGACTTGACCTCCATTCCTACTGCCGATCTCCTGACTTGATCTCCATTCCTGCCGCTGATGCTGCTGATGCTGCTGATCCTGACTGCTTCCAGCCTAGAACCCCGAGCCCCAAAAGCAATGACCTGCCGCTTTTGCCGAGATCTTCGGAGACCTCCGCCACTGCTCCTTAGGATTTGGTATTGTCCCCGCTACCCCCTCTCTTGGTTTGGTAATGGCCTGCATTCTAGCCTTCCACGTGTTTTCTCTAAAGACCTAATTAGGCAACACCCACATAGACTCTACACATGGGTATTTTCCTGAGCTTTTCTCCACTAACCCCGAGCCCACGTGGACAATAGGGTCTGGACCTAGCAACTAGCTTACCCTTAATGGGGCCGAATGGCCTATTCAGACTTGCTTGTGATTAAAAAACTGAACTCAGGGGAGAAATATTCACCCCAATAACTGCTCAGAACTTTGAACTTGGGAAAAAAAACACCCTTAAACTCAGCAGAACTCAATCAAAAGAACCTTAAATTGAAACCAGGGGTGAACTTCTAAAACCTCGGAACTGAATGAGCTTTATTTCTGTTTTAAAAGACTGTATCTTACTGTATATTGCTAATTAGTTTTGTAAATTAATCTTGCTTATTTCGTTGATTTTCCTGTTGCACTGAATCATTTTAAGTTAATGTAGTTTGTGGCTGCTAGATTAATTCTGTTATGATTTTATTGTAACTCCCAAATAATGAGAAAAATCTATTAGAACTGGTAAGAGGTTTTGACCAGCTTGTTGATCTGATACTACTGGATTTATAGAGCACATGTCTTTTAAAATGTATTCTGTCTTGGTGATTGCAAAGAACCTTGAAAGTTTCCATGCTTTGAATATTACCTTGTAATTTTACAAGAGGTATTTTTTAACTTTTACTTTAAATCCTTAAGAATTGTTGTCTTAAAGGATAAAGCTTTTATATATTTTATTATAAGAGATATTGCCTTAAATGGGTAGAAGCATTTCCTACCCAGGATTTTTTTTTAAAACAGGAAGCCAAGGAGCTCCTGTATATTCCTATCCAGAAGGTTTCTTTTTTAAATATCACATTTCGCTATGGAAGCAATAACAGCATTTGCCAAGGGTTTACAGTTGTAACAAGTATATAATTTTAAACATCATTATTTATTGTTTTAAAATGTGCTATTGGAAATAATGGTACTCTATTTGAATGTGCATTGTGAATCTGCTATTTTGTAAAACCCACTTTCTCTCGCAGAAAGTCTCATTTTGGGGTAACAACCCTTCTAATTCTAAGCTATATATATATATATATATTTGATTTTTAAAACATTTTTTAATGAGAGAAATTGATTTTCCCTTTTTATCATCTTGTACTGGAAGTACATATATAATCATTATTTATCCTTTTTCTGATTCTACNACAACCCTTCTAATTCTAAGCTATATATATATATATATATTTGATTTTTAAAACATTTTTTAATGAGAGAAATTGATTTTCCCTTTTTATCATCTTGTACTGGAAGTACATATATAATCATTATTTATCCTTTTTCTGATTCTACAGCAAATACCTGAGCCTATAGGACTGTGAATTAAATGCCTCTCTGATTCCAGAAGGGAATATGAAAGCCATTAATAGTGCTAAAGAAAGCACATGGTCAGAGACTTGACTGACTAAGATCTGCATAATAGCAGTTCTATGCCAATACATTAGGGCTTGAAATTGGGTTTGAGTCCTGGAGTCCCAGTCTTTTCTAAAACTTTAGAGGACGTGGGTCCCCTCGACTTAGATTCCTAGAAAGCACCTAAGATTGGTTATTTATTTGGCTCACTTCCCTAAAAAGCTGATGATAAGTCAGATCAGAGAGAGACATTTCCTTAAGTCCTGGCCCTGAATGGATAATTGCACATTCACAAGTTAATTTTTTTCTTCTTTTTTCTTGAATTCTATTCTTTGTATTTTACCATCCTTAGCTGACCTGAGGTACCCTTTTTTAGAAAAAAGGTGTGTTTAAGATTTACCTCACGGGGATATCTGTTAAGTTTTTTAAAATTCGATAATGTAAAAATATATGTATATTTATTTAACTATTTTAGGAGTAATTTCACGGGGAATTATATAAAATCTTAGAAGAAAATGTATGTTTTGTAATCTATAATGTAAAGTTTAAATTCTTTTGAGAATAATTTCAGGATAAGGATCTTGCCATCTCCCCAGAATCCAGACGACGAACTTGTTTTGGTGAAGACACTATGAAGATGTCTGAAAAGCCTTCACTGTACCATGAAGACCAAAAATTGAACTTTGGGGTGCAGTTGATTGAACTATGGGGAGTTGAAATTGAGTTGTATGTATTGTTTTAATTGTACACTGTTATGCCAGTGGGGGACAGCCCCCAAATTGGTTTTTTGTCAATGCGTCTAATTTTAACCATTTGTTCATCTATTTCTTTATCCCCAAATTCCTGAAAAATTTAGAAGTTGTTTATTTTTACAGGTCCAGCGAAGAAAAAAGGACTAACCTTTTTTTTTGCCGGACCTCACGGGGAATTGTAAAAGTGAAATTTGGGGAATGCCATTCTAAAAATATATATATTT
>NW_025395835.1:0-4309 GCF_016433145.1 Gracilinanus agilis | reverse complement strand
GCAAAACATATTCCCGGGGGCAGCTGGGTAGCTCAGTGGATTGAGAGTTAGGCCTAAAGACGGGAGGTCCTAGGTTCAAACCCGGCCTCAGCCACTTCCCAGCTGTGTGACCCTGGGCAAGTCACTTGACCCCCATTGCCCACCCTTACCACTCTTCCACCTAGGAGCCAATACACAGAAGTTAAGGGTTTAAAAATAAATTAATTAAAAAAAACATATTCCCATATTGGTAATATCATAAGAGAATCCTCATATGAAACTAGAACCCCCAAATGAAAACACACACAAATAAAATAAAGTGGAAAATAATATATATTTTTTAATTTGATCAGCGTTCAGATTCCATCAGTTCTTTCTCTGAAGATGAATGACATTTTTCATAAGTCCTTCAGAATTGACTTGGGCCATTTTGTTGCTGAGAATAGCTAAGACTTTCACAGTTGATCATCATACAATATTGCTATTGCGGTGTGCAGTGTTCTTCTGCTTCTGTCTACTTCACTCTGCATCAGTTTGTGTAGGTCTTTCCAGGTTTCCCTGAAATCATCCTGTTTATCATTTCTTAATAGCACTGTAGTATTCCGTTACCATCATATGCCACAATTTGTTCAGCCTTTCCCCAATTGAGGGACATCCTCTCAATTTCTAGTTCCTTGCCACCAAAAAAAAAAAAAAGAGCTTTTATCAATATTTTTCTACAAAGATGTCATTTTCCCTTTTAAAAAATCTCTTTGGGATACAGAACTAGGTAGTGGTATTGTTGGATAAAGGGTAAACACAGTTTTACAGACTTTTGAGCATAGTTCCAAATTGCTCTTCAGAATGTATTTTAAAGAAGATGCTTGTCTGCTTCTATTTTTGAAGTTAAAAATGATTGTTGTGAATTTTTCTCTGATTGCTAGTTTGGGACTAATAGGAATAAACATAAAAATCTACTGACTTTGGGGGCAGCTGGGTAGTTCAGTGGATTGAGAGGCCTAGAGATGGGAGGCCCTAGGTTCAAATCCGGCCTCAGACACTTCCCAGCTGTGTGACCCTGGGCAAGTCACTTGACCCCCATTGCCTACCCTTACCACTCTTCCACCTATGAGCCAATACACAGAAGTTAAGGGTTAAAAAAAATCTATTGACTTTGTTGCTCTTGACCTAGAAAGCAGTTGGGACTTTGATGACCTTTTTGTTCCTTTGGGAATTCAAAATAGGTTTACAATTCCACCAGCAACGCATTACTGTCCCAGTTTTGCTACATCCCCTCCAATATTTATCATGTTTCTTTACTATCATATTGGCCAATCTAACAGGTATGAGGTGGTACCTCAGAGTTGTTTTAATTTGCATTTCTCTGATCAAGAGGGATTTAAAACATTTTTATATGATTATAGACAGCTTTGATTTCTTCATTTGAAAACTGGCTGTTCATATCCTTTGACCATTTATCAGTTGGGGAATGACTGGTATTCTGAGAAATTTGACTCATTTCTTCATGTATTTGAGAAGTGAGACCTTTATCTGAGAAACTTGCTATATATACATTTTTTTCCTATTTGTTTCCTTTCTCATCTTGGTTGTACTGATTTTGTTTGTACAAAGTCTTTTAAATTTAGCATCATCAAAATTATTCATTTTACATCTTGTAATGTTCTCTATCTTTTGTTTGGTCATAAATTCCTCCCCTATCCATAGATTTGGCATAGATTCCATGCTCCCCTAATTTGCTTATGGTATAGTCCTTTATGACTAAATCATATATACATTTTGACCTTTTCTTGGTATACGGTGTGAGATATTGGTTATACCTAGTTCCTGCCACAGTTTTCCAGTTTTCCCAGCAGTTTTTGTCAAATAGTGAGTTATACGATTTTGAATAATAATGGTGATAATTGGGCGTCCTTCCTTCACCCCTGATCTTACTGGGACGCATTCTAGCTTAGCCACATGCTTGCTGAAGGTTTTAGGCAGATACTACCTATTATTTTAATTTATTTTTATTCTCTCTAGTTTTTAATAGGAATAGTTGTATTTTGTCAAAAAAAGTTTTTTCTGCCTCTATTGTGATAATCATGTGATTTCTGTGGATTTTGTTAGTGATGTGGTCAATTATACTAATAGTTTTCCTAACATTAAACCAACCCTGTATTCCTGGGAGTAAATCCCTCCTGATCACAGTGAGTGATCTTTCTGATATATTGCTATAGTCTCCTTGCTAGTATTTTACCTACAATTTTTGCATCTATTTTCACTAAAGAAATTGGTCTATAATTTTTTCTCACTTTTTGCTGTTCCTGGTTTAAGTAGCAACACTCTGTGTCATAATAAGAATTTGGTAGGAATTTTTGACCTGTTTTTCCAAGTATCTATAAGCATTTATTAAGCACCTACTATGTACAGAGCACTATGCTACTTTCTACAGATAACAAGGACAAGAGTAGTTCCCTGTCCTTAGGAAAAAACAACAGGCACAGAGATATGTCAATAAAAAAAAAAGAAGGAATTTTGGGGTGGGAGGGCACAAACAACTGTGGAATCAGGGCCTTTATTTGAGGTAACACTTGAACTGAGTCTTGAAGGAAGCTGGGAATTCAAAATGGTGTGTTACGCTGGAAAGCATGCTGAGTTTAAATCCTGGGTCTGGAATGGCAAGTCACTTAACTTCAAGGTCTTAATTTCTCATCTGTAAAATGAGGGAATTATATTTGCTCTGTTGTTTTTTCCAATTGTGTCCAACCCTTTGTGACCTCATGACCCCATTTTGAGTTTTCTTGGCAAAGATACTGGACTGATTTGCCATTTCCATCTTCAGCTCATTTTACAGATGAGGAAACTGAGGCAAACAGGGTTTACTGACTTGCCTCTACAGCTAGGAAGTGTCTGATGCCAGATTTGAACTCAGGAAGAAGAGTCTTTCTGCACCACTTAGCTGCTGCTTGGCACATAGTAAAGTGCTTCATAAATGTTTGTTGATGTACTGACTGTCTCCAGTCTCAGATCCTTTGTCCTGTTGTTACTCATCTTTTTCCAAATCCCAGCCCTAGTTGCTCCCACTACCTGTGTCCTCTGGTCCTACACATGCTAGACCCTATCCAGAGATTCCCAAAGTGGGCACCACCGCCCCCTGGTGGGTGCTGCAGCGATCCAGGGAGGCAGTGATGGCCACAGGTGCATTTGTCTTTCCTATTAATTGCTATTAAAATTTAAAAAAAATTAATTTCCAGGGAGCTAAGTAATATTTTTTCTGGAAAGGGGGCGGTAGGCCAAAAAAGTTTGGGATCTAGATAGAGGTCATCTAATTGTACTAACTGGATCCCCCACAAATTTATCCTGTCCAACTTGAACTTGGCTCTTGGCCCTCCAAGGCAATCCTTTTTTTCTATACTAGCCGATTCTCTTCCTCCCTTGCCCTCCCCCAAAAGCTATTCTGAGCCTCAGGGTTGTACTTGAATCCTACTCTTAATTGGCCAATCTTATTTCTTCCACTCCAGCTCTTTATGGCTGCCCCCTTCTTTCTGCTTAATGTTGCCCTCATTCAGACTCTCATCTCTCCTCCAAGCCTCCAGCAACAGCCCCGTCATTGGTCTCTCTCCCCACTCCAGTCTATTCTCCGACAGCTCCTGAAGTGATTTCCCTATACTTGGGTTTGACCATGACACTCCCCTACTTACAAATCCCAGAAACTCTACTGCCCGTCAGCCCTAAGACCTCTGAGGCAAACAAACCCCTCCACCAAACCCAGTGTCCTGCTTTGGCCCCATGCCGACATCCCTACATATAGTACACTATCCCCAACCCTACTTTCCATATGTCCCTTCTTCCTTAACCCTACCCGCCCGAGGTCCCCTCCAGCCCCTGCCCCAAAGTCCTCTGATTCACGTTCCAGAGAGAACACACTTTCCCTTCTTCTGGACTTCTTTCTCTCCTGCTCCTTCGCTCCCATTGAGACTCGCCTTTCCCCAGACATCAGAGCATCGCCTGACCATTCGCCTTCTAAACTGACAACTTCTCCTTCACTGAAACTTAGTCTATTCACACTTTCACACTCTATGGATCATGGACGCAATTTCCACCAGTTCTCAGATAATTCTCTCTCCATCCTCCTGGCTTTTTGACTTCTCTTCCCCATCTCATGACATGTCTAACCAGTAGAGCTCTGAAACAATTGTGCATTTGATTGCTTTCAATTCCTTTCAATCTCCCTTCTAGAAGAATTTTTTCCTTATCTCTAATTACCAGATTGCTTCCAGTTTACCCTGAATGCATCTTGTGTGTGTGTGTGTGTGTGTGTGTGTGTGTGTGTGTGTGTGTGTGTGTGTGT
>NW_025395834.1:0-1608 GCF_016433145.1 Gracilinanus agilis | reverse complement strand
CTGTGCCACCATGCTGCCTCTACATTTCCCATGTAACAGGCCTCTATCATACCCATTTTGCAGCTAAAGAAACTAAGACTCAGAGAAACTCAGTGACTTGTTCAGAATCATACATCTAATAAGTAGCAGAGTCGAGGGATTTGAACCCAGGCTTCCTGTCTCCAAGTCACTAGTTTCTTCAACAATATCACTCTATAACTGTGGGAGTAGAAATGCAGAGGAAAAACATGCGATTGATCATGAGGTTCGATGGGGACATGATTGGGGATTTGGACTTTAAACGATCACTTTATTGAAGATATGAATAATATGGAAATAGGGTTTGAAGAATGATAAATGTATAACCCAGTGGAATTGCTTGTCCACTCAGGGAGTGGGGAGGGAAAGAACATGAATCATGTGACCATGGAAAAATATTCTAAATTGGTAAATAAAATGAAAAACAAACAACAAAAATGCCACTCTGTATCTCCAAAGCTTTCTATCCAGGTGAGAAGATGAAGGTTTGTCAAACTGCCACTTTTCGGGAAGGAGGCTAGACCTTGCACTTTCCTGGCTACCATTCTAACAGGAATCAGCCAAGTCTCAGGACCCCCTATAAGGGCCAAGAAGTCCAGCAAGGACTCACCATGGGTGGAAACTGAAACTGTCCCACCTTTGATTAGGATCTGGGGAAGAGCTTCATCCTCCAGGGAGCTCATGGTGCCATGAAAGTCAGGTTCAGAGGCTGTGTCCTTACAAGGGACAATCTGGTGGGCTCAAAGAGCAGCTTCCCGGAATGGTGCAAACTATCTCCCTGGCCCTAGTGCCAAGCTTGTCCTTAACCCTCACAGCATGCAGCCCTCCTAAGCTCGGCCAGCCTGCCCGTTCACGCTCACAGACTCATGTTCTTGCTCACAAGAAGGGCTGAGCACAATAGCATGAGTCTCATCTTGTTTTGGATTTTGGGGGGGTCCAAAGCTGAGATTTCCCTGGTAGAGAGAATAACTCTGACAATGTCCCTGGTGATCTGCTTGGCACTTTGAGTCCTAAAAAATTCCCTGCAAGACTCAGTGCAAATCTGTGTCACAGTTGGGACTTGACTTCCTGACTCCAAAGTGATCTTTCAATCCACCAAAGGAGCACGGTGTTTTGTTTCAGATATTAGAAGTAAAAGTCATAGAATGCTAAATCTGGGATGGAATGATAGATGAGCCTCTAACCTAACCCTCCTTTCCTGAGAAGGAAGCCTCAGCCATACTCTCTTCATTCTTTACTTAACTCAATGTCCAGATTTCTCTACCTTCTTAAAAATCACTTTGGTCCTGTCCAGGGACCTATCCAACCTTCTTTCCAGCTTCCCGTTAGGTGCTATTTCCCTGACTAGAATAGAAATTCCTTGACAGGAGGGACTGTCTTCTATTTGTATAAGCTTGTATTTATATCCTCAGCCTTAGCCCAGTGCCTGATACATGGTAAAAGCTCCGTATATCATTTAATCACTTAATCATTTATCTATAAATCTCTGTCATCATCATTTCTCTCTATGTATATCTTCTATCTTTTTCTATCAGTCTTTCATCATCATCATCATTCTCCACCTTTCTATTTAAAAAATACCTATCTTCC
>NW_025395833.1:0-4983 GCF_016433145.1 Gracilinanus agilis | reverse complement strand
CCTCAACCTATATATTCTTGTCATAGATCTGCAATAAACGAGCCTTGCTTCCATCCAAACGACTCTGTGTCTTGCGCGCGAGGTCTTCCCTCTTCTCTCCCTATGAGTTCTTAGGTTGCCGTTTCCCCGGACCCCTTGGTTGTGTCCGGCTGGACCCGGACAGTGGCGCCCAATGCGGGGCAAGGCGAAGACGGCTTACTGGACAACTGAGGAGCACTGTCGCGGCCGCGAAAATACGTAACGGGTAGAGGCTGAGCAAGACACCTCGAGGTAGGGTAAGTTGTCCCATCCCCCATAGGCATTTAAAAATCAAGAGTGTTTCTAAAAAAGGTGTGTGTGTGTAAGGAAAGTGGAAGGAATACGTGTGCATGATGGGAAAAACACTCTCGAAGGAAACAGTGTTCGTGACTGAACTAAAAAATAGTCTCAGGGAGAGAGGTATCAGAGTAAAAAAGAAGGACCTGTTCAGGTTTTTCTGCTTTATAGAGCAGCACTGCCCTTGGCTCATTTTGCATAGCACGGGCATTCATCCGCTCACTTGGAACAAAGTAGGTAAGGAACTTAATGGTCTTTTAAGAGCCGGCAAAGAAATTCCAGATGATTACTTTTCTTTCTATAGCTTGATTCGTGACATCCTTAAAGAAGCCGACACGAGTCAACAAGTCTCGCACCTCCTCGGCTTGGCTGAGGACGCTATCTTAGAATCTAAGATAAAAAATGAAGAACCAAACTCGACTAAAGAACAGAGCTCGCCCCTCAAGGGGAATGAGCTTCCCTCATCTCTTTCAGACGAACCTATCAAAAATCCCTCCCTTGAGGAGCCCCTTGTTCCCTCTAAGCCCAGACCACGTCTTTATCCAGTCCTATACACGGACCCTCCTCAAGATAGCACACTTAATCTGGCTTATCAAGCAGAGCTAGAGGAGGAGACAGCCCACTACCATAACAATGGCCCTCTGAGGAATAGACCTCCTCCCTACAACCTCCCATCCCCCATCCCTCAACTTGTCTCTCCAGCTCTCCCAGGTTCGGCTGACCTTAAAGAAGCCACAAGCCAGCTTAGTAAGCAAGTCACGGACCTTAGGCAGTTCTTAGACTTACAGAGGGAGATTTATAAATTAACCAATCAGTTGCAGGACTTGCAGTCAAACATTCTCCGGCCACTGAACTGTAATATCAAGCAGGTGCAGCCAAAAACTATGACAAAGTCTAAGAACCCTGCCCTTGTTTTCCCTGTCGTTACTAGACAACAGGCCACAGAGATTGCCCCCGAAAACCTTCCTTTAGAAACCCCCCTCCCACATGATTCCTCTGATTCTGAACAGGAGGAAGAGGGGGAGGAGGAAAGCGGATCCCGTGGAAATTCCAGGGCTGCAGATACTTCAGGCCTCCCCCACCATCATCGGCCAATTTATAAAAAATTAAAAATTAAGCACATTAAAGACCTGCATTCGGCAGTTAAAAATTATGGCCTGAATGCCCCTTTTACACTCTCCATCCTAGAAGGGCTTGGAGGAGAGGGACACATGCTCCCCTCAGAATGGACCAAAGTTGTGCAATCTGTCCTATCCAGAGGGCAATTTCTAATTTGGAAGGCAGAGTTCCTTGATAGGGCAGAAAATCAAGCTAAGCTTAACTTAATCGGCAGGGTGCTCACCACCTTACAAGGTGTAGTTGGCATCCCACCCTTGTCGATAACGACTACACAGGGGAGATAAAACTTATCATAGAATCTCCGCACGGTCCCGTTACCATCCCTGCCGGTAAACGCTTAGCTCAGGCCCTCCCCCTCCCCATGATAGGCGATTTTTCAGCAGCGGCCCAAAAACGAGGTCCTTCCTCACCCGGCTCTTCCAACATTTATTGGGTACAACAACTTACTGAGTCCCGACCCACTCTGCAATTAAAGATCGAAGGAAAAACCTTCACAGGGCTGTTAGACACAGGGGCAGACTCTACTGTCATCTCCCAGGCTCATTGGCCCCTTGCCTGGCCCCTTCAACCTTCAGCCACCCACCTGTCAGGAATAGGTCAGATCCAAGATACCCTCCAAAGTACTAAGCTCCTCCATTGGCAAGATACTGAGGGCAATAGTGGCACTACCCGTCCCTATGTAGTCGCGGGACTCCCTGTTAATCTCTGGGGCAGGGATATTCTAGCCCAGATGCGGCTCCTTATGGTTAGCCCCAGTGATGCTGTCACCACCATGATGCTGAAATCTGGGTACCTCCCAGGCAAAGGCCTTGGCAAGAACGAACAAGGCATCTTACACCCAATAGCCCCCCCAGCCCAAAACGATAAAGGAGGACTTGGGTCAAAAATTTTTTTATAAAGGCCACTGATCCCCCTGCAATCCAGGCTGATAAGATCACCTGGAAGTCCGATTCTCCTGTCTGGATTGACCAGTGGCCTCTAACATCTGAGAAGGTTCAAGCTGCCCTAATGCTAGTGCAGGAGCAACTCTCTCTTGGACACCTTGAACCTTCCACTTCCCCATGGTACACCTATTTTTGTTATTAAAAAGAAATCGGGGAAATGGAGACTTCTACAGGACCTACGTGAGGTCAATAAGACCATGTTACCCATGGGGGCTTTACAGCCAGGCCTTCCATCCCCGACTGCTATCATTTTCCATTCCCATTGTCAATTCCCCATCCCCCTCATTGACACAGCTCCAAGCTCCAGGCTTTAGCATTGCCCCAGATAAAATTCAAACTCAAAGCCCAAGAAACTCTTTATCCCTTAAGTGGCAATCAGACTTTGCTTCTTGCTCACGCCCTCTTTGTTCTTAATTTCCTCAAGCTGGATGCCGAAGGGCGTTCCACTGCTGATTGCCACTGGAATCCGCATACTTCATCTAATCTGGCCACAGTCCTTTGGTGTGACCCCGTCTCGGGCCTCTGGTGTGGCCCCGACCCTGTCATTATCTGGGGAAAGGGCTCCACCTGTATTTTTGACAGAGCGGCTAATAATGCCCGTTGGATTCCATCTAGACTGATTAAACCTTTCGCCCCTGATACTAACCCTTCTAAGCCAGGGTCTTGTCCCTGAGAAGTCTTTTTCTTCTTCCTTTTTCAGAACCACAACCCTGACGACATCACAGATGGGACCTCAGATCCTGAACTCGCTTTCTCTGGCAGTTTACATCATCTACTCTACCTTCCTTCCGGTCACCACTTCCAGTCCTCATCTCCTGGTCCAACAATGGTGGGAGATCATCAATCCAGTTAATCAAGCCATCATTACCTCCTTTTCTTCTTCCCAATGGCCCCAATGGACGTGGTTTCCTTCCATTCCGGTTGATCTTTGTGCCCTAGGCGCCCCCCAGATGTCCTCAATCCACTACTGCGCCCCTACCTTCCCTGGCGTGCCTAGCCTCCCGGATTACTGGACTCAATACACTCAGTTTCCTCTATATGGCTGCCCTGGCTTTGATCAGCCACCACAATGTGGGGACCAGACAGACAGATTTTGTGCAGCCTGGGGATGTGAAACAATTGGTACTGGATATTGGATCCAGGCGAACCAGGATTTGATATCAATAACCCGCAATCTATCCCGTCCATCTGTGTGCACCCCTAGTCCTCCTAATTGTAATCCCCTCATTATCACATTTACCAACGCAGGGAAACAAAATGTTAAATGGACAGATGGCTTGACTTGGGGTTTACGACTCTATAAGAAGGGAGGTTTTGATGATGTTCTCCTTTTCACCCTCCGCCTCCGTGTGCAGCCCCTCATTGTTTCTGTTGGTCCTAACATCATCCTCTCGGATCAACGACGCCCTTTTTCCCCTAACCCCCAGCCATTACCGACTCCCACGTCTCTCCCCATCCCGTCGGTCCCCCTTTTTTCCCCTTCATCTCCGAATACCACCTCCCAGCTACAGTCCCAGTCACAGCAAGGGTCCCCGTGCTGCGCCACCTTTCCTTGCCGTCTCACTCTTGCTGAAGTCTCTGGCCATGGCCTTTGTTTAGGCACCATTCCCCGATCTCATGCCCACTTATGTAACTCCACCCTTGACCTCCCCCCTTCCCCTTCCTTTTTGGAAGCCCCGAATAATGGCTTTTGGGCTTGCAATACTGGCCTCACCCCTTGTATATCTCTTCTAGTTTTCAATACCTCCTTTGAATTCTGTGTTCTTGTCCAGCTATGGCCACGTATCTCTTTCCACATGGACGATAGTGTGGCCTCCCTCCTCTCCCCCTCTCCTAGAACACGTAGGGAACTCTTTACTACTTTAGCTATCCTGTTAGGACTCGGCGGTCTTGCTGCAGGCATTGGCACTGGCACTACTGCCCTTCTCCAGACCCAACACTTGGCTGCTCTTCAGATGGCCATGACAACCGATTTAGAAGCCCTCGAAAAGTCTGTCACAGCCCTGGAACAATCACTCACTTCTCTGTCAGAGGTAGTCTTACAGAATAGGCACGGTCTTGATCTCCTTTTTTTAAAAGAGGGGAGATTATGCGCAGCCCTCAAAGAGGAATGTTGTTTTTATGCTGATCATACTGGCGTAGTAAGGGAATCTATGGCAAAGTTGCATGAACGGCTAGCCCAGAGGAAAAGGGAAGCCGAGGCACAGGAAGGATGGTTTAATACCCTTCTCAGAGGTTCTCCTTGGCTCTCTACTTTAATTCCCACTATTATTACACCTCTCTTTATATTTTTATTGATCTTAACCTTTGGCCCTTGGGCCTTTCAACGTCTAACGAAACTCATCAAAACTAACGTTAACTCAGCCCTTGATAAGTTCCCTATGGTTCAATACCATCGTATTGAGATGATGGACACAGAACAACCTGGCAGCACTCGTTTGCAGTTTTCCAGCAGGGCGGTAACCCAATGACGGGAGTAGCACAGGTCCTCAACCCTTGATGGTTGCGTAACTCCCCCTGTGTAGCCTAAGACAGGGGCCGTCGCTGCCAATCTCACTTATGGATTGACCAGGGAACACAAGGTGTCTTAGGAAAAACTTCTGGT
>NW_025395832.1:0-1391 GCF_016433145.1 Gracilinanus agilis | reverse complement strand
CTGACACTCCCTGTTCTAGGCTCCCTCCCAGCCCTGACACTCCCTGTATACATTATTGATTCTAAGATAGAAGGTAAGGGTTAAAAAAAAATCCCAGCTGAAATCCCATCGGGGGTCTCCCTGAGATAGCTTTGGGGAGACCTTCCTCCCCCCCCAAAGGCCTTTGTCCCCCCCCAATATACTTGTTTTTGAATTGTTTCAGTCATACTAGACTCTTTGTGACCCCATTTGGGAGTTTCCTGGCAGAGATAGCAGAGGGATTAGTCATTTCCTTCCCTAGCTCATTTTGCAGATGAAGAAACTGAGGTAAAAGGATTCAGTGACTTACTAAGATCACTCAGATAAGTATCTGAGGCTAGATTTGAACTCAGGTCTTTCTGACTCCAGGCCCAGTGCTCTAAGCATTATGGCCGCCCCATCAAATGTCCTTCCCTTTTATATAAAACTAGGCTCAGTAGTCTTCTCCTGAGTTGTCCAATCCTCCCACAAGTCAAGAAGGACGGGGATGTTACATCAGAGGAAACTTTATGTCTCCCTCTGCACCCAGCTCAAGGCTCTTCGCCCAGTAGGTGCTTTAAAAAAGTTTTGGCTAGTTGAACAGTCTGGGCAGAGGCATGATCGGGATTTTTTTTAACTTGGACTAATTTGATCTGGGGGTGGGAAGATACCAAATAGGGTTCAACCGTTTAGCATCTTGGATGGCTCTCAGAAGAAGGGGGAAGGGAAGGGAATAAACACTGATTAGGTCCCTCCTATGTTCCAGGCTTAAACATTTTACGAGTCATCCCATTTTATCCCCACAACAACCCCGAAAGATAGGTTTTTCAGTTGAGGAAACAGAGTCAGAGAGAGGTTAAATGACTTGCCCAAAGTCATACAGCTAGAAAGTATCCGAGGTGGGATTTGAACCCAGGTCTTTCTGACTCTTGGGCCCAGTACTCTCTCCACTATGCCACCTAATTGCCTTAAGCATACATGCCCCTGAGTCACCCATCCTAGTTCTAGCCCTTCTTGAAGAGAGGACAGAAGAGAGGACGGACATAGGGAGCCTCGAGTTAAGTTTCCAGCCTTAGGAAAGGACAGGGAGAAGGTTAGAGGGTGGGCGGCAGGTGGATGAATGGGTTTCCCGCTGGATCCCCCAGTGCCAGGTCTGGAAAAAACCTTCCATGTCTGCGTGGGTCCCCTAGTACTCCAACACCCCAAGCCATTCCCTGTGGGGAGCTCCCACCCTTTTCTGTTGTGGAGGGAGACAGCCTGGTCTCTCCCACCCAGGGCTGGGAGGAGAGGTGCCCCCTCGGCAGCCATATCACCGAGGCAGGTGCCAAGCTCTCCCAGAACATGACTACTCCTCGACAGCTTTGTGTTAACAAGCAGCCGGCCATATTTCATCC
>NW_025395831.1:0-1804 GCF_016433145.1 Gracilinanus agilis | reverse complement strand
CACCCTGCTAAGTCCTGGGGATGCAAAAAGAGGCAAAAGACAATCTCCGTCCTCTAAGAGCTCCCAAATCTAAGGGAGGAGACAACAAGCAAACAAGGATGTACCAACAAGCTAGAGACAAGATAAACAGGAGATTACTGTGAAAGGGAGGGCACTAGAATTAAGAGGATTTGGGGAAGGTTTTCTGTAGGATCTGGGATTTTAGGTGGGACTCAAAGGAAGCCAGGAAGGTCAGCAACATAGCAGAGGAGGCAGAGGAGATGACTCCAATCAGAGACAATGCTTGGAGTCCTGGGGCTCCTGTTTCTCAAATAACTGGGAGGCCAGTGTTACCAGATCCAAGAGTCAGTAGTGGGGAATAAGGTTGTAAGAAGACTGGAAAGGTTGGAAGGGACTAGTTTATGGAGGGCTTTGAACACCAGATAGAGGATTTTGTATTTGAAGCCGGAGGTGATAGGGAGCCACAGCAATTTTTGAGTAGGGAGGGGTGACATGCTTTAAGAAAATCACTCTTGTGATTGAATGGAGGATGGATTGGAGTGGGGAGAGACTTGAGGCAGGCAGCCACCAGCAGCTATTGCAATAATCCAGGCGTGAGATGATGGGGACGGACCTGAGGGTGGGGACAGTGTCAGAGGAGAGAATGGGGTGGGGGAGTGTATACAAGAAATATTGTAAAGTCAACAGGCCTTGGCAACAGCTTGGATATGGGGGAATCAGAGAGGGGGAGGAGCCCACGCTGACTCCTAGGTTGTGAGCCTGAGGGACTGGGAGGATAGCATGCACTGGACAGTAATTGGGAGGGGGGTAGGAGTGGGGGAGGACTTGGGGAAAATCATGAGTTCATTTTGGGACATGTTGAGTTTAGGGTGTCTACTGGACCTCTGGTTGTGTCCAGTCCCTGGGCTTCAGAGCTGGAGGACATCCTAGCAAATCCCCTTATTTTACAGATGAGGAAACTGAGGTCCATGGAGGGAAAGTGACTTTTCTGAGGCTGGTCATGATTCAAACCCTTCAACTCTGTCATGTTATCATCCATCTACCCTCCTGTATTACCTAATTCACTTTGTGTGTCTCCCCAGGAATCAGGATTTCAGAGGTTTTTCAAGCCGGAGGGGACTTTTTAGATCATCTCATCCCTTCCTTTCATTTCCCTGGGAAACTGAGCCCCGCAGAAGGGAAGGGATTTACTTTTTCTGGGTCTCAGCTTTGCTAATTATAAAACGAAAGGTTTAGACCAGACGGTCTCTGAGGTCCCTTCCAGCCTCGACATTCCGTGATTCTAGAAATGCTGTGAAATTGGGGAAAAGGAAATGCTCCATGGCAGGCTGGGATGTTCAGCAAAAAGCCGTGCACAATCCATTTTGGTATAATTGAGAGATGACTGTACAGAGTTACAAATATACTCCTGGCTCTGACTAACTCGCTGAGTGACCACGGGCAAGGCTGCTCTTCCACATTCCCATTTATAGAATGAGGGCCTTGGTCTAGATCTCCGAAGAGCTTTCCAACTCTAATATGATATGCTCCAAGGCACCTCCCACTTTTGACATTCTGGTCTAAGATTTTCCCACCTCTAACCTTCTTTTAAGGCCTCTCTCAGTTCTGCCATTCCCTGTTCTAAGGCCCCTCTGGGCTCTGCCATTCCTTATTCTAAGCTCCTTCCTTGTTCTAGGCTCCTCCAAGCCCTGACCCTCCCTGTTCTAAGCTCCCTCCCAGCCCTGATACTCCCTGTTCTAAGCTCCCTCCCAGCCCAGACACTCCCTGTTCTAAGTTCCCTCCCAGCCCTGACCCTCCCTGTTCT
>NW_025395830.1:0-1390 GCF_016433145.1 Gracilinanus agilis | reverse complement strand
CTGACACTCCCTGTTCTAGGCTCCCTCCCAGCCCTGACACTCCCTGTATACATTATTGATTCTAAGATAGAAGGTAAGGGTTAAAAAAAAATCCCAGCTGAAATCCCATCGGGGGTCTCCCTGAGATAGCTTTGGGGAGACCTTCCTCCCCCCCCAAAGGCCTTTGTCCCCCCCCAATATACTTGTTTTTGAATTGTTTCAGTCATACTAGACTCTTTGTGACCCCATTTGGGAGTTTCCTGGCAGAGATAGCAGAGGGATTAGTCATTTCCTTCCCTAGCTCATTTTGCAGATGAAGAAACTGAGGTAAAAGGATTCAGTGACTTACTAAGATCACTCAGATAAGTATCTGAGGCTAGATTTGAACTCAGGTCTTTCTGACTCCAGGCCCAGTGCTCTAAGCATTATGGCCGCCCCATCAAATGTCCTTCCCTTTTATATAAAACTAGCTCAGTAGTCTTCTCCTGAGTTGTCCAATCCTCCCACAAGTCAAGAAGGACGGGGATGTTACATCAGAGGAAACTTTATGTCTCCCTCTGCACCCAGCTCAAGGCTCTTCGCCCAGTAGGTGCTTTAAAAAAGTTTTGGCTAGTTGAACAGTCTGGGCAGAGGCATGATCGGGATTTTTTTTAACTTGGACTAATTTGATCTGGGGGTGGGAAGATACCAAATAGGGTTCAACCGTTTAGCATCTTGGATGGCTCTCAGAAGAAGGGGGAAGGGAAGGGAATAAACACTGATTAGGTCCCTCCTATGTTCCAGGCTTAAACATTTTACGAGTCATCCCATTTTATCCCCACAACAACCCCGAAAGATAGGTTTTTCAGTTGAGGAAACAGAGTCAGAGAGAGGTTAAATGACTTGCCCAAAGTCATACAGCTAGAAAGTATCCGAGGTGGGATTTGAACCCAGGTCTTTCTGACTCTTGGGCCCAGTACTCTCTCCACTATGCCACCTAATTGCCTTAAGCATACATGCCCCTGAGTCACCCATCCTAGTTCTAGCCCTTCTTGAAGAGAGGACAGAAGAGAGGACGGACATAGGGAGCCTCGAGTTAAGTTTCCAGCCTTAGGAAAGGACAGGGAGAAGGTTAGAGGGTGGGCGGCAGGTGGATGAATGGGTTTCCCGCTGGATCCCCCAGTGCCAGGTCTGGAAAAAACCTTCCATGTCTGCGTGGGTCCCCTAGTACTCCAACACCCCAAGCCATTCCCTGTGGGGAGCTCCCACCCTTTTCTGTTGTGGAGGGAGACAGCCTGGTCTCTCCCACCCAGGGCTGGGAGGAGAGGTGCCCCCTCGGCAGCCATATCACCGAGGCAGGTGCCAAGCTCTCCCAGAACATGACGACTCCTCGACAGCTTTGTGTTAACAAGCAGCCGGCCATATTTCATCC
>NW_025395829.1:0-1804 GCF_016433145.1 Gracilinanus agilis | reverse complement strand
CACCCTGCTAAGTCCTGGGGATGCAAAAAGAGGCAAAAGACAATCTCAGTCCTCTAAGAGCTCCCAAATCTAAGGGAGGAGACAACAAGCAAACAAGGATGTACCAACAAGCTAGAGACAAGATAAACAGGAGATTACTGTGAAAGGGAGGGCACTAGAATTAAGAGGATTTGGGGAAGGTTTTCTGTAGGATCTGGGATTTTAGGTGGGACTCAAAGGAAGCCAGGAAGGTCAGCAACATAGCAGAGGAGGCAGAGGAGATGACTCCAATCAGAGACAATGCTTGGAGTCCTGGGGCTCCTGTTTCTCAAATAACTGGGAGGCCAGTGTTACCAGATCCAAGAGTCAGTAGTGGGGAATAAGGTTGTAAGAAGACTGGAAAGGTTGGAAGGGACTAGTTTATGGAGGGCTTTGAACACCAGATAGAGGATTTTGTATTTGAAGCCGGAGGTGATAGGGAGCCACAGCAATTTTTGAGTAGGGAGGGGTGACATGCTTTAAGAAAATCACTCTTGTGATTGAATGGAGGATGGATTGGAGTGGGGAGAGACTTGAGGCAGGCAGCCACCAGCAGCTATTGCAATAATCCAGGCGTGAGATGATGGGGACGGACCTGAGGGTGGGGACAGTGTCAGAGGAGAGAATGGGGTGGGGGAGTGTATACAAGAAATATTGTAAAGTCAACAGGCCTTGGCAACAGCTTGGATATGGGGGAATCAGAGAGGGGGAGGAGCCCACGCTGACTCCTAGGTTGTGAGCCTGAGGGACTGGGAGGATAGCATGCACTGGACAGTAATTGGGAGGGGGGTAGGAGTGGGGGAGGACTTGGGGAAAATCATGAGTTCATTTTGGGACATGTTGAGTTTAGGGTGTCTACTGGACCTCTGGTTGTGTCCAGTCCCTGGGCTTCAGAGCTGGAGGACATCCTAGCAAATCCCCTTATTTTACAGATGAGGAAACTGAGGTCCATGGAGGGAAAGTGACTTTTCTGAGGCTGGTCATGATTCAAACCCTTCAACTCTGTCATGTTATCATCCATCTACCCTCCTGTATTACCTAATTCACTTTGTGTGTCTCCCCAGGAATCAGGATTTCAGAGGTTTTTCAAGCCGGAGGGGACTTTTTAGATCATCTCATCCCTTCCTTTCATTTCCCTGGGAAACTGAGCCCCGCAGAAGGGAAGGGATTTACTTTTTCTGGGTCTCAGCTTTGCTAATTATAAAACGAAAGGTTTAGACCAGACGGTCTCTGAGGTCCCTTCCAGCCTCGACATTCCGTGATTCTAGAAATGCTGTGAAATTGGGGAAAAGGAAATGCTCCATGGCAGGCTGGGATGTTCAGCAAAAAGCCGTGCACAATCCATTTTGGTATAATTGAGAGATGACTGTACAGAGTTACAAATATACTCCTGGCTCTGACTAACTCGCTGAGTGACCACGGGCAAGGCTGCTCTTCCACATTCCCATTTATAGAATGAGGGCCTTGGTCTAGATCTCCAAAGAGCTTTCCAACTCTAATATGATATGCTCCAAGGCACCTCCCACTTTTGACATTCTGGTCTAAGATTTTCCCACCTCTAACCTTCTTTTAAGGCCTCTCTCAGTTCTGCCATTCCCTGTTCTAAGGCCCCTCTGGGCTCTGCCATTCCTTATTCTAAGCTCCTTCCTTGTTCTAGGCTCCTCCAAGCCCTGACCCTCCCTGTTCTAAGCTCCCTCCCAGCCCTGATACTCCCTGTTCTAAGCTCCCTCCCAGCCCAGACACTCCCTGTTCTAAGTTCCCTCCCAGCCCTGACCCTCCCTGTTCT
>NW_025395828.1:0-4310 GCF_016433145.1 Gracilinanus agilis | reverse complement strand
GCAAAACATATTCCCGGGGGCAGCTGGGTAGCTCAGTGGATTGAGAGCTAGGCCTAAAGACGGGAGGTCCTAGGTTCAAACCCGGCCTCAGCCACTTCCCAGCTGTGTGACCCTGGGCAAGTCACTTGACCCCCATTGCCCACCCTTACCACTCTTCCACCTAGGAGCCAATACACAGAAGTTAAGGGTTTAAAAATAAATTAATTAAAAAAAACATATTCCCATATTGGTAATATCATAAGAGAATCCTCATATGAAACTAGAACCCCCAAATGAAAACACACACAAATAAAATAAAGTGGAAAATAATATATATTTTTTAATTTGATCAGCGTTCAGATTCCATCAGTTCTTTCTCTGAAGATGAATGACATTTTTCATAAGTCCTTCAGAATTGACTTGGGCCATTTTGTTGCTGAGAATAGCTAAGACTTTCACAGTTGATCATCATACAATATTGCTATTGCGGTGTGCAGTGTTCTTCTGCTTCTGTCTACTTCACTCTGCATCAGTTTGTGTAGGTCTTTCCAGGTTTCCCTGAAATCATCCTGTTTATCATTTCTTAATAGCACTGTAGTATTCCGTTACCATCATATGCCACAATTTGTTCAGCCTTTCCCCAATTGAGGGACATCCTCTCAATTTCTAGTTCCTTGCCACCAAAAAAAAAAAAAAAGAGCTTTTATCAATATTTTTCTACAAAGATGTCATTTTCCCTTTTAAAAAATCTCTTTGGGATACAGAACTAGGTAGTGGTATTGTTGGATAAAGGGTAAACACAGTTTTACAGACTTTTGAGCATAGTTCCAAATTGCTCTTCAGAATGTATTTTAAAGAAGATGCTTGTCTGCTTCTATTTTTGAAGTTAAAAATGATTGTTGTGAATTTTTCTCTGATTGCTAGTTTGGGACTAATAGGAATAAACATAAAAATCTACTGACTTTGGGGGCAGCTGGGTAGTTCAGTGGATTGAGAGGCCTAGAGATGGGAGGCCCTAGGTTCAAATCCGGCCTCAGACACTTCCCAGCTGTGTGACCCTGGGCAAGTCACTTGACCCCCATTGCCTACCCTTACCACTCTTCCACCTATGAGCCAATACACAGAAGTTAAGGGTTAAAAAAAATCTATTGACTTTGTTGCTCTTGACCTAGAAAGCAGTTGGGACTTTGATGACCTTTTTGTTCCTTTGGGAATTCAAAATAGGTTTACAATTCCACCAGCAACGCATTACTGTCCCAGTTTTGCTACATCCCCTCCAATATTTATCATGTTTCTTTACTATCATATTGGCCAATCTAACAGGTATGAGGTGGTACCTCAGAGTTGTTTTAATTTGCATTTCTCTGATCAAGAGGGATTTAAAACATTTTTATATGATTATAGACAGCTTTGATTTCTTCATTTGAAAACTGGCTGTTCATATCCTTTGACCATTTATCAGTTGGGGAATGACTGGTATTCTGAGAAATTTGACTCATTTCTTCATGTATTTGAGAAGTGAGACCTTTATCTGAGAAACTTGCTATATATACATTTTTTTCCTATTTGTTTCCTTTCTCATCTTGGTTGTACTGATTTTGTTTGTACAAAGTCTTTTAAATTTAGCATCATCAAAATTATTCATTTTACATCTTGTAATGTTCTCTATCTTTTGTTTGGTCATAAATTCCTCCCCTATCCATAGATTTGGCATAGATTCCATGCTCCCCTAATTTGCTTATGGTATAGTCCTTTATGACTAAATCATATATACATTTTGACCTTTTCTTGGTATACGTTGTGAGATATTGGTTATACCTAGTTCCTGCCACAGTTTTCCAGTTTTCCCAGCAGTTTTTGTCAAATAGTGAGTTATACGATTTTGAATAATAATGGTGATAATTGGGCGTCCTTCCTTCACCCCTGATCTTACTGGGACGCATTCTAGCTTAGCCACATGCTTGCTGAAGGTTTTAGGCAGATACTACCTATTATTTTAATTTATTTTTATTCTCTCTAGTTTTTAATAGGAATAGTTGTATTTTGTCAAAAAAAGTTTTTTCTGCCTCTATTGTGATAATCATGTGATTTCTGTGGATTTTGTTAGTGATGTGGTCAATTATACTAATAGTTTTCCTAACATTAAACCAACCCTGTATTCCTGGGAGTAAATCCCTCCTGATCACAGTGAGTGATCTTTCTGATATATTGCTATAGTCTCCTTGCTAGTATTTTACCTACAATTTTTGCATCTATTTTCACTAAAGAAATTGGTCTATAATTTTTTCTCACTTTTTGCTGTTCCTGGTTTAAGTAGCAACACTCTGTGTCATAATAAGAATTTGGTAGGAATTTTTGACCTGTTTTTCCAAGTATCTATAAGCATTTATTAAGCACCTACTATGTACAGAGCACTATGCTACTTTCTACAGATAACAAGGACAAGAGTAGTTCCCTGTCCTTAGGAAAAAACAACAGGCACAGAGATATGTCAATAAAAAAAAAAGAAGGAATTTTGGGGTGGGAGGGCACAAACAACTGTGGAATCAGGGCCTTTATTTGAGGTAACACTTGAACTGAGTCTTGAAGGAAGCTGGGAATTCAAAATGGTGTGTTACGCTGGAAAGCATGCTGAGTTTAAATCCTGGGTCTGGAATGGCAAGTCACTTAACTTCAAGGTCTTAATTTCTCATCTGTAAAATGAGGGAATTATATTTGCTCTGTTGTTTTTTCCAATTGTGTCCAACCCTTTGTGACCTCATGACCCCATTTTGAGTTTTCTTGGCAAAGATACTGGACTGATTTGCCATTTCCATCTTCAGCTCATTTTACAGATGAGGAAACTGAGGCAAACAGGGTTTACTGACTTGCCTCTACAGCTAGGAAGTGTCTGATGCCAGATTTGAACTCAGGAAGAAGAGTCTTTCTGCACCACTTAGCTGCTGCTTGGCACATAGTAAAGTGCTTCATAAATGTTTGTTGATGTACTGACTGTCTCCAGTCTCAGATCCTTTGTCCTGTTGTTACTCATCTTTTTCCAAATCCCAGCCCTAGTTGCTCCCACTACCTGTGTCCTCTGGTCCTACACATGCTAGACCCTATCCAGAGATTCCCAAAGTGGGCACCACCGCCCCCTGGTGGGTGCTGCAGCGATCCAGGGAGGCAGTGATGGCCACAGGTGCATTTGTCTTTCCTATTAATTGCTATTAAAATTTAAAAAAAATTAATTTCCAGGGAGCTAAGTAATATTTTTTCTGGAAAGGGGGCGGTAGGCCAAAAAAGTTTGGGATCTAGATAGAGGTCATCTAATTGTACTAACTGGATCCCCCACAAATTTATCCTGTCCAACTTGAACTTGGCTCTTGGCCCTCCAAGGCAATCCTTTTTTTCTATACTAGCCGATTCTCTTCCTCCCTTGCCCTCCCCCAAAAGCTATTCTGAGCCTCAGGGTTGTACTTGAATCCTACTCTTAATTGGCCAATCTTATTTCTTCCACTCCAGCTCTTTATGGCTGCCCCCTTCTTTCTGCTTAATGTTGCCCTCATTCAGACTCTCATCTCTCCTCCAAGCCTCCAGCAACAGCCCCGTCATTGGTCTCTCTCCCCACTCCAGTCTATTCTCCGACAGCTCCTGAAGTGATTTCCCTATACTTGGGTTTGACCATGACACTCCCCTACTTACAAATCCCAGAAACTCTACTGCCCGTCAGCCCTAAGACCTCTGAGGCAAACAAACCCCTCCACCAAACCCAGTGTCCTGCTTTGGCCCCATGCCGACATCCCTACATATAGTACACTATCCCCAACCCTACTTTCCATATGTCCCTTCTTCCTTAACCCTACCCGCCCGAGGTCCCCTCCAGCCCCTTCCCCAAAGTCCTCTGATTCACGTTCCAGAGAGAACACACTTTCCCTTCTTCTGGACTTCTTTCTCTCCTGCTCCTTCGCTCCCATTGAGACTCGCCTTTCCCCAGACATCAGAGCATCGCCTGACCATTCGCCTTCTAAACTGACAACTTCTCCTTCACTGAAACTTAGTCTATTCACACTTTCACACTCTATGGATCATGGACGCAATTTCCACCAGTTCTCAGATAATTCTCTCTCCATCCTCCTGGCTTTTTGACTTCTCTTCCCCATCTCATGACATGTCTAACCAGTAGAGCTCTGAAACAATTGTGCATTTGATTGCTTTCAATTCCTTTCAATCTCCCTTCTAGAAGAATTTTTTCCTTATCTCTAATTACCAGATTGCTTCCAGTTTACCCTGAATGCATCTTGTGTGTGTGTGTGTGTGTGTGTGTGTGTGTGTGTGTGTGTGTGTGTGTGTGT
>NW_025395827.1:0-1993 GCF_016433145.1 Gracilinanus agilis | reverse complement strand
GCCCCACCCCTCCAGCAAGGTGCCCAATGCAAGCACTTCCTCCCTCCGCTGTCTGGAGTATTGCAGGGGCTCACAATGGCTTGAAGATGTAATTTACACACACAATCTCTAAAAGGGGTGCCAGTGCTGCTCTATGGCAATTTAAATATGAATAAAAGCTTTTCAGCATTGCTCCTCTAAAATAATTTAAAGTTTAAATAGTACTATTATGTTAAAAAACACACTTAAAATTACAGCTAAAATGGCAAAATCAAACTAAAAATGTGATCCTTCAATTATCTTTTATTTATTTATATGCATATAACAACAAAAAAAAGAACACTTCTTTACCTGGTAGACCTTTGACCTCTGTCCTGTGAATCCATCCCATAAGATGACTGTGCCTTCATAATCACTGCTGGCTAACAGATTCTTATGGTAACTACTCCAGCTGATACAGCTGAAAAAAAAATTAAAAATGTTACTTTAAGGTGATAATTTGTAACAACCAGGAATATCCATTATGTAAATCTTTGCATCATCAAAAATATTTAGCAGCCTAGAAAATCTTCACCAGGGTTTCGTTTAATTATAAAGATTCCTCTTTCTCTTAAAAGGCTTCTGCAAGAAAAGGAATCAATCAGTATAAAGAAGCTAAGACACTAATGGTCAGCTAGGAGGTGCAATGGATAGAAGGTCAAGCCAAATCACGAAGATTCATCTTCCTAAGTTCAAATCCAGTCTCAGACACTTACAAGCTGTGTAATTCTGGGCAAATCACTTAACTCTTTCTGCCTCAGTTTCCTTAGCTGTAAAATGCACTGGAGAAGAAAACAGCAAAAGCATTCCAGTATCTTTGCCAAAAAAATCCCAAATGAAGTCACAAAGAGTTGGGCACAACTGAAATATGGATGTTCAGGGAATAGCACCCTCTGGCACGTGTGCCATAGGTTTGCCAATATTACCTTGCAGACTAAAATATAGGAAGCTAGTTGGCACAGTGGATAGAGCAATAAACTTGGAATCAGGAAGAATCATCAATCTGGCCTCAGACATTGAGTAGCTGTGTGACCCTAGGCAAGTCACTTAACTCTGCACATTTGCCTCAGTATCTCATCTGTAAATGAGCTGTAAAAGGAAATAGCAAATCATTCTGGCATTTTTGCCAAGAAAACCCCAAATGGGGCCACAAATAGTTGGACACAACTGAAATGAATAAACAATTCCCTTGCTAGCTTCACAATCATGGGGAGACAATAAAGGGTCAGATGAGCACAAAAGATTATGCTGAAGATCCTATAACTCAAAAATCCAGTACCTAATAAAACGATTCTTGTAAAAGGGGTGCCTTTTAAACCCTAAAACATGATTTCAATGTGAAAGTTTACTTATCAAACAATTCTTTCACAAGAATTGCAGTAGTTTTAAAGTTATTAAACTTCAATATTACTAAAATCCTATAAACTTGGTAGAATGACAGATATGGAAGAATTAATGTTATAATGGCAAATTCTTAAGACATTCAGTTATAATTGCTCTAAGTGATCACTAAAACATTAACTACCTCAACACAAATATATTTATTCAGAATTAGCTACACCAAAGGCAAAAGATTTCATTTTTAAGGTAAGATAACATATACTTTGACATCACTAGAAATCTAAACATTAAAATTATATTAATAATGCTAACAAAGTGGGAGTGGAAAACAGCACCTGCTGTGGAGCTAAGCTTTCTTAGAGAACAAGTCCTCTAGCCCCTTGCTTTGGAATATGAGTAACTCAGCTTGATTTATCATTATGCTGAAGATAAGTGGCCATAGATCCCCTAGGAAGACTGATTTCCCCTCAGTAGGTAACGAGAGCTGTAAAAAGGCTCCATTGTTTTCTTTATAGGTAGCCGTTCTTGGACTAATCCAGTATCTTTAGTAGAGGCTAGAAGAAACTGAATTTCCCTCTTCCACATTTCTATTCAGCTTACACACACACACACACACACACACACACACACACAC
>NW_025395826.1:0-6963 GCF_016433145.1 Gracilinanus agilis | reverse complement strand
TTCCTTCCTTCCTTCCTTCCTTCCTTCCTTCCTTCCTTCCTTTCGTTTTTAACAACTTCTTAGTATAAATTTTAAGACAGAAGAACAGCAAAGGCTAGGCAATCAGGGTTAAAGTGACTGATTGGCACTTCCCAACTAGGAAGAGTTTGAGGTTACATTTGAACTCATGTCCTCCGAACTCCAGGCACTGTGCTTTAGCCACTGTGGTACCTAGCTGCTCCTGCCAGTGCTATTTCAACCAGGTTGTTTAAATTTTGTTTCCCTTAGTGAAATAGGGACAGTGATCTCATAATTCAGATTCTCCCTATCTACTAGGTCTTTCCCTACTGTCTGAAAATATGCCTAAGTCTTCCCCTCACATAAAAAATAAAACCTTTACTAGATCCTACAGTTTCCTCAAACTATCTTCTATATCACATTTCTCTTTCTCAGCTAAGGACTATGCTTAAAACTAGTGATCTATGAGGGACAGATTCAAGATGGTGGAATGAAGTCAGCAACTTTGCCAAGTTCTTCCCAAGCCATTCCTCTAAACAACCTTAGAAATAACATCAAAAAAAATTCTGGGTAGGATAACCAATAAGAAGTCACTGTAAGTAATTTTTTCCAAACCAGAGCAACTTAGGAGAACAGTAAGGTTTGTGGACACTTAGGTGGGAAATGGTCCAGGGCAAAGTGTGGTAGAAGCACCAATGGGAGTGGCCAATGCCCAGGATTAATAAGGAAACTGAACTCTTGGCCAGAAAGGGATTTCAAGTAGATCACTAAGCTAGGACTGGGCACAGGATTCATGCTCTGTTTGGCAATTCCATTGGCTACTATCTATTTCCAGGTCCCAATTCTAGGGTAGAATGAAGAAATTGTGGACACATGGGAGCAAGGCTCCTACCTGGGTAAGGACCAGAGCTCAGACAAAGGGAGCAATCAGTGAACAGACCAAACCAAATATTATTCCACTTTGGAAGCACTGAAAGCTTGCAGGACCCTAGACCTAGCTGTAAAAACAGCAGGACATAAAAGTCCAATGCTTAGAACAGTCACTTCTCTAACTCTCAAAGTAGAGGAGAACTCAACTCTAACATAAAGTCCACAGTCAAGAAATAGGCTAGGAAAATGAGCAAACAACAAAAAGAACCAGAGTATACATGACTACTAAAGTGCCAGGAAATTCAAGATATGAACTCAGAAGAAAACATAACTAAAGCCTCAATTTAAAATGCAAATTGGACACAAGCCAAATAAAATAAAAAATCTAAAGCAAGAGATTTTTAAAAGAGCAAACATTTTTAATTAGGGTGGTAAAAGGAAAAAATTAAAAAGAAATGAATGCAATGCAAGAAAATTATGAATAGAATTAATAGCAGGGCCTGCCCACTCTATCATAGAGGATATGAGAGAGCATAGTCTGATCCAAACACAAAGCCAAAGTCCAGAAACTGAGGCCAGAAAAAAGTAAACAGAAAAAATGCCCAACACAATGAATACTATGGAATCTGAGATCAAGTGATTTGTCAAGGTTCAAATAGCTAATAAGTATCTGAAGCAAAATTTGAACTCAAGACTTCCTGATCCCAGGACCAGCACACTATCCATTATGACATCAAGTTGCCTCCTGTGACATCCCTTCTCTCGGCTTTACTCGCTTCCTCTCTAATGGGGAATATGGGAGAGAGGGAGGGCTCAAATTTAATTAAAGGCTCTGAAAACCCTTTTTGAAAGGACTCCACTGAAGTAAAATACCAGGTTGATCTCTGATAACTATAAATATAATAGGGCCTTGGACATTCCTAGATCACGTTTGATGGCAAACTCCAGACGACTTCTGGGAGATGACATTCTGCCCTACTATGTGAGTGGGAGAAGCTTCTTGCCATTGGTTTGGATGCACCTTTGAATACACATGAGGGAAGCACAGACCCTCTCTTTCCAGTGCCATTCAGAAGTGAAAATCTTGTTTATTTGCAGCATGGACACCATGAAGTAAAGTAGATGAGGTAAGGGAAGGGCTACCTTTCTCCTCACCATATGGGTGCTATGGTCCCAACAAATTGGCTTAGGGTTTTGGTCTGTTTCATTTTCCCTTTTCAGTTCTAGGGGTAGTCATGAGTGGAAGAGACCTTGGACTCAGGAATTCCAGTCATGGAGCTTTGATTTTGGGCCAGATCTTGCTGCCAGCCTAGCAAAGAACCCCTGAGAAGTCAGCCTCCCGTGATGCCAGCTCAGACAGGCTTTGAACTTTAAATTTAGTGGAATTCTGCTATACAGGATCTGAATTAAACTCTGAACCTAATCCCTCTCTCCTTCTGTGAGGCCTAAGGGGATAGAGAGGAGAATAGGCCCCATGGTACTGGAGGAATGTTAGTATATTTGTTCTTGCTGTAAACCCTTTGAAATAAATATACTTTTTCAAAAACTAATCTTGCTATTAAGTAGTTAAATGGAACAGGGGTGTTGGGGATCCCATAAAATTGAAGGAACACAATTAGGGGTTTGAGTCAATAGTAAGGAACTAGAAACCCCTACCCCAATGCCTTAGGGGTATGAGAGAACTCTGAGGGGAATGGAGTAATGCAACACAGACTTAAGGCAGTGGTGGCCAGAGCAGTCTATGTTACCCAAAGCTCTTTGAAAATACAAAGGGTAGGCTAATGAGATGAACAGTGCATAGTAAGTGCCAGTTAGTTACTTTTCCTTATTTTAAATACCTATGTAATCACTTGGAGAAAAACATAAGATGTATTGACTGAAATTTATGTTCTTGTAAGACAGGATGTATTTTCCAGTCAGTTTAGCAGCTATTAACATATCTTAAATTAGACACGGATATTCCCTCCCCACTCCCACCTTTACAACTTGGCTGCATCTTTTGAAACAGGCAAATTATTACTTTGGAAGCAAAAAATCTGAGGCCTCTGATCCTTGAACCTCTGCCTTCCATTGGGCCCACTTCAAGAAGATGCCCATCGCTTAATCTGAATAAGTTTAAGGAGACACCATTATTGGGTTAGTTCCAGCCACTACATAAAAGTCAAGGTTTCATTTCTATGATAAAAGGATCTCTTTAGAATTTTTGAACAATTGATGTTGTTTCTGGCTGAGTTGGCACTCAAGGCTTTACCCCTGCCAGGGACCATTTTCTTTTTTTCCAGTGCTGCAGCAAGAAATCACCTGCCTGAGCTCTATCACAGCCATCTTTTTCTGGCAGGAGCTACAGAGTGTTGAGTGAAGTGAGTTTTCTCAGGAGCAACAGCTCCATCTCTCGCTTGGAAGGGAGGATCCACATAGAGACACAGGAAGCCAAGAGAAACTGGGCTTCACTTTTTAAACAAAAACAATAATAAAAATTGCTTACAACATGGAACAAGGGGAATAAGAAGAGAACACAGTGTAGTGAGCCAGAGAGTCAGTCAGTGAATATATAGCTGTCACAGAGTCCAAGGCACAGAGCATGGATCATGGAGCACTGGACAAAGAGCATGAAACATAGGGCCTAGGGCAGAGGCCAAGGGGCAGGGAGCAGGACCTAGACAGAGATTCAACAAAGACTACTTAGAAGGAGCAGGCAGACAGATAGCAGGAGTAATAGCACTAAACCCCAGAGAGAAGAGAGTATAAAGGAGAAAAGCATGATCACAAAGAGGTCAAGAAATTCAAGGTCATCTGAGAAAGTACAGAGCACTGGGGAGGAATTCCTTGCACATGACTTGCCACACATCTCTTTATGGCTTGGTACTGATCGTGTCTCATGCCTTGGATCCTCTCCCCTTCCTTTTCATCTCCTGGATTAGTTTCCTTCCTTTATGATTCAGCAAAATGGTCACCTTCTGTAGAAGGCCTTCTTGGTCAATCCAGGTCCCCACAGTTCCGGTCCCAGACAGCCTCCTATCTGCTCTGTAGGTATTTTGCATGGACCTAGTTATATGCATGTTATATTTGCTGTCAGAATGTAAGCTCCATTCTGGAAGACAATTTGGAACCCTAAAGGGCTTTAAAAGACTGCTTGCCCTTTGATACAGTCATACCACTGCTGGGGTTATACCCCAAAGATATGATAAAGATAAAGACTTGTACAAAAATATTAATAGCTTTTAGTGATTAATTAATAATCTTTGTGGTGGCAAAAAATTGGAAAATGAAAGAATGCCCTTCAATTGGGGAATGGCTGAACAAATTGTGGTATCTGTTGGTGATGGAATACTATTGTGCTAAAAGGAATAACGAACTGGAGGAATTCCATGTGCAATGGAATGACCTCCAGGAATTGATGCAGAGTGAAAGGAGCGGAACCAGGAGAACATTGTACACAGAGACAGAAACACTGTGGCACAATCAAATATGATAGACTTTTCTACTAGCAGCAATGCAATGATCCAAGCCAATTCTGAGGGACTTATGAGAAAGAACACTATCCACATCCAGAGAAAGAACTGTGGGAATAGAAACACAGAAGAAAAACAACTGCTTGATCACATGAGTAGATGGGGATAGGATTGGGGATGTAGACTCTAAACGATCACCCTGGTGCAAATATCAATAATATGGAAATAGGTCTTGATCAATGACACATGTAAAACTCAGTGGAATTGCACATTGGTTAAGGGAGGGGATGGGAGGAGGAGAGGGAAAGAACATGATTCATGTAACTATGGGAAAATACTCTAAAATAAATAAATAAACAAACAAACAAACAAATAAATAAAGGAGCGAATAAATAAATAAATAAATAAATAAACTAAAAAAAGAATAGCAAAAAAAAAGAAGAATGTGAACTCCTTGAGGGCAAAGGTTGTGTTTTTGCATATCTTTGTATGCCCAGGATTTTACACAGTGACTGGCATGCACTAGATGCCTAATAATTGCTTTCTGTTTGATTGGAAAAACCAGAATTCCAAGAGACAGAAGTGAGAAGGTGGAGCATTAGAAGCATGGAGGACAACCTCTGAGAAGGCAAGAGATGGAATGCTGAGTCTGGCAAAAAGCTAGAAGCCAGTTTGGCTAGAATGAAGAATGAGCAAAAGGAAAGGAATATGAAGCAAGAATGGATTCAGATGGTTGGAGGCTAAGACAGGGACAGGCTAAATTGATATTTGATCCTAAGGGTAAGAGAGAGTCCCTGAAGGTTTTTGAGCAGGGGAGATAAGGTTGACTCTGCACAGTGGGAGTCACAGGACAAAAAGAAGAAGGGTAACAAGTGATTTAGGCTAGATATTGTAAATCTTCACTGAGCTGGCCTTTGGATGCCTTTTCAAAGTCATCAGTCAGGGAATAGGCATCATCTGATGTTCGATGGCCATAGCATGAGCTTTAGCATGGCGTGCCATTTCTTTTCTTGAACAGATCTGACCATGCTACTCTCCTTCCCAAGAAGTTTGGCTGCTCTGGACTCTAGGATCAAACACATACACTCCTCTGTTTGGCATTTCATGCCCGTCACTCTACATTGCATTTGAACTATCCTCCCTGCTGTTCTCCAGCAATGTGTCCCTTCCTCTATGATTTTAGACAGTCTGTGCCCCATGCTTGGAATATACATCTTCCTGGCCACTGCCTCAAGGCTCAGCTCAGGTGTCACTTGTTATGCAGAACTCAGCCTGATGTCTCAAGTTATTAGTGGCCAAATTGCCCACTCAAATTACTCTGGATTTTGTATTCACTTATCTGTGGTTTGCTAGAACCACTCCTGCTTCTAGTAAGTGAACAAATGTAACAGATGAAGAAATTGAGGCCACAGAGATTAAGTGATGTCCCCAGATCAATGCATAAAATCTAGGGTAAGGCTTCATAACCTTCACAGATCCCTATGACAGATTGGAAACCTACAGAGCACTTATCAGAGTTAGGTTTTTAAATGCATAAATAAAAATACACAGGCTTATAAAGGAAAATAATTACGTTATCAAAAATATTAAAAATATGTAATATAAAAAAATGAAAAACTAGTTCCCAGAGCATGGAATTCCCCCTCTAGAGCTTGAGGGGATCTCAGAAGTCAATACTCTCATTTTACAATGGGCAAACCAAGGCCTGCAGAAATAAAGTGACTTATCCAAGGTCACATAGTCAAAATGTGGCAGAGCTGAGATTTGTCAAATCCTCTGACTCTGAATGTATTTTTGTCTCCTCTACCATGCTGACTTTCTATAGTATCCCCTAATGGAACATGTGTTGAATTAACTTAGACTCCATAATACCAACAATAACAACTCAGGTCTATCTAGTGCTTTCATGTTTTCAAAGAGCTTCATGAACATTATCTCACTTGATTCTCTCACTAACTCTGGGGTAGGGGATATTATTAACTTGATTTTATAGGTAAGGAAACTAAGGCTAGGAAAGATAAAGTGACTTCTCCATGGCTAGTAAGTGGCCAAGATGGGATTTGAACTCAGGTCTTCTTGATTAAAAGTCCAGGCCTATTTATTGGCCCATTTAGCTGACCCTTACTTCTTCCCTTCTTTGGGCCTATATACTGCCACTTGTCTAGGCCAAAGTCCTCCATTCAGTCAATGAACCTGGTAATGAGGGTTTATTGGGCATGTAGCATATAATGCTATGGGTGAGGGAAAAGGAAGGAGGGAGGGAAGGAGGGAAAGATGGAGAGGAGAGAGAGAAGACTAAGAGAAGACTTAGAGACATCCAGAGAAATTAACAGAAAGAGACAAAGAGACACAGAAGCAGAAATAAAGGGAGAAACAGAGAATAAGACTGACAAGAGAGAATAAGAGATTGAGGAGAGAGAGAGATTTGAAAATAGAGGGAAAGGGGGAGAGAGACAGACCAACAGGGAGATACTGAGATGGGAAGAGAGGGAGAAAAAGGAAGGACTGAGTGAGATCCATAGACAAAGAAACAGAGAGCAAAAGACGAGAGTTAAGGAGAAATAAAGACAGAGAGAGAGGAGATTTTAAGAGGGAAAGGAGGAGAGACACACAGAGATAGAAAGAAATAGAACAGAGAAAGTGA
>NW_025395825.1:0-1993 GCF_016433145.1 Gracilinanus agilis | reverse complement strand
GCCCCACCCCTCCAGCAAGGTGCCCAATGCAAGCACTTCCTCCCTCCACTGTCTGGAGTATTGCAGGGGCTCACAATGGCTTGAAGATGTAATTTACACACACAATCTCTAAAAGGGGTGCCAGTGCTGCTCTATGGCAATTTAAATATGAATAAAAGCTTTTCAGCATTGCTCCTCTAAAATAATTTAAAGTTTAAATAGTACTATTATGTTAAAAAACACACTTAAAATTACAGCTAAAATGGCAAAATCAAACTAAAAATGTGATCCTTCAATTATCTTTTATTTATTTATATGCATATAACAACAAAAAAAAGAACACTTCTTTACCTGGTAGACCTTTGACCTCTGTCCTGTGAATCCATCCCATAAGATGACTGTGCCTTCATAATCACTGCTGGCTAACAGATTCTTATGGTAACTACTCCAGCTGATACAGCTGAAAAAAAAATTAAAAATGTTACTTTAAGGTGATAATTTGTAACAACCAGGAATATCCATTATGTAAATCTTTGCATCATCAAAAATATTTAGCAGCCTAGAAAATCTTCACCAGGGTTTCGTTTAATTATAAAGATTCCTCTTTCTCTTAAAAGGCTTCTGCAAGAAAAGGAATCAATCAGTATAAAGAAGCTAAGACACTAATGGTCAGCTAGGAGGTGCAATGGATAGAAGGTCAAGCCAAATCACGAAGATTCATCTTCCTAAGTTCAAATCCAGTCTCAGACACTTACAAGCTGTGTAATTCTGGGCAAATCACTTAACTCTTTCTGCCTCAGTTTCCTTAGCTGTAAAATGCACTGGAGAAGAAAACAGCAAAAGCATTCCAGTATCTTTGCCAAAAAAATCCCAAATGAAGTCACAAAGAGTTGGGCACAACTGAAATATGGATGTTCAGGGAATAGCACCCTCTGGCACGTGTGCCATAGGTTTGCCAATATTACCTTGCAGACTAAAATATAGGAAGCTAGTTGGCACAGTGGATAGAGCAATAAACTTGGAATCAGGAAGAATCATCAATCTGGCCTCAGACATTGAGTAGCTGTGTGACCCTAGGCAAGTCACTTAACTCTGCACATTTGCCTCAGTATCTCATCTGTAAATGAGCTGTAAAAGGAAATAGCAAATCATTCTGGCATTTTTGCCAAGAAAACCCCAAATGGGGCCACAAATAGTTGGACACAACTGAAATGAATAAACAATTCCCTTGCTAGCTTCACAATCATGGGGAGACAATAAAGGGTCAGATGAGCACAAAAGATTATGCTGAAGATCCTATAACTCAAAAATCCAGTACCTAATAAAACGATTCTTGTAAAAGGGGTGCCTTTTAAACCCTAAAACATGATTTCAATGTGAAAGTTTACTTATCAAACAATTCTTTCACAAGAATTGCAGTAGTTTTAAAGTTATTAAACTTCAATATTACTAAAATCCTATAAACTTGGTAGAATGACAGATATGGAAGAATTAATGTTATAATGGCAAATTCTTAAGACATTCAGTTATAATTGCTCTAAGTGATCACTAAAACATTAACTACCTCAACACAAATATATTTATTCAGAATTAGCTACACCAAAGGCAAAAGATTTCATTTTTAAGGTAAGATAACATATACTTTGACATCACTAGAAATCTAAACATTAAAATTATATTAATAATGCTAACAAAGTGGGAGTGGAAAACAGCACCTGCTGTGGAGCTAAGCTTTCTTAGAGAACAAGTCCTCTAGCCCCTTGCTTTGGAATATGAGTAACTCAGCTTGATTTATCATTATGCTGAAGATAAGTGGCCATAGATCCCCTAGGAAGACTGATTTCCCCTCAGTAGGTAACGAGAGCTGTAAAAAGGCTCCATTGTTTTCTTTATAGGTAGCCGTTCTTGGACTAATCCAGTATCTTTAGTAGAGGCTAGAAGAAACTGAATTTCCCTCTTCCACATTTCTATTCAGCTTACACACACACACACACACACACACACACACACACAC